>NC_045427.1:33835795-33912496 GCF_902635505.1 Sarcophilus harrisii
TCTAGTAAGGAAGCTTCTTTGCTCTGCAACAAGGTCTCAGCCTTTGGGCTGTCTCGTTCTTGGTGATGGAGATGAGGCCAGTGGCAATAAGAGAGTTGTTAAAATCCCCCTCTTGTCGCCTGCAGGTTCAAAGTGAAAGGATTCACTTATTCCGAAATATTCATGGCAAAAATGAAAGTTTATTGTTGGATAGAAACCAGTTTGCCGAGAGACTGACTTCTTTAGTGGCAAAGTCCTATTAGGGAAATGGAGCCTGGCACTGAGAAGAGAAAGCGTTCTCAGTGGGCAGGGTCCTCACAGGCAGCTACACCAAGGAAAGAGAGAAGGGTTCCTTGGTCTGACATGTTCCTGCTTTGGGCCTCTGCAAGGAGTGAGTTTAAGGGAACCTGTTATATGGGTGGCTCTTGGTGGGGGCTGGGACAGCCTGAACTGATCAGAACAGGATTTCTCAATTGAATGAGAATTTAGAATTTCAAAAAGATCCATGGGAGATGATTATTCCTTGAATAATGTTGCTTGTCTCATCCTGGGAGGATGGGCTCTCTCTAGACTCCTTGGAGCCTGGGAGATCCTGATCGCTCAGATCAAAAAGGGGGACACCATTTAATTTTAAAAGGGATAGTTTCAGTAAAGGGAACACAGTTTCAGAGTGATAATCTTAAAGGGAACACAGCTTCAATAAAGGGAACAGCTTCCCTCCCCCTTCAATGGGATTCTGGCACCAAGAAGCAGATGTTCAACTGATGAAAACCAGTTTGGCTGCAAGAGCCTCTGTACCAAATGCTCATTTCAACCTCTTCTTGGGATGGGACCATTGGAGTTCTGATTCATGCTTCCTGATTCCGGCTTCCTCCTTCAGTCTTTATCATTTCTTCTTCCTTAGGCGGCAATTTAGAGGAGACCTCCATTTTACTGGAACAGAGCTTAACAGAGCAGTCTCCATACCCCAGGCTCAGAAAGTATTTTTTTTTTATTTAATAGCCTTTTATTTACAGGTTATATGCATGGGTAACTTTACAGCGTTAACAATTGCCAAACCTCTTGTTCCAATTTTTCACCTCTTACCCCCCCACCCCCTCCCCTAGATGGCAGGATGACCAGTAGATGTTAAATACATTAAAATATAAATTAGATACACAATAAGTATACATGACCAAAACATTATTTTGCTGTATAGAAAGAATCGGACTCTGAAATATTGTACAATTAGCTTGTGAAGGAAATCAAAAATGCAGGTGGGCATAAATATAGGGATTGGGAATTCAATGTAATGGTTTTTAGTTATCTCCCAGAGTTCTTTCTCTGGGCGTAGCTGGTTCAGTTCATTACTGCTCCATTGGAAATGATTTGGTTGATCTCGTTGCTGAGCATGGCCAAGTCCATCAGAACTGGTCATCATATAGTATTGTTGTTGAAGTATATAATGATCTCCTGGTCCTGCTCATTTCACTTAGCATCAGTTCGTGTAAGTCTCTCCAGGCCTTTCTGAAATCATCCTGTTGGTCATTTCTTACAGAACAGTAATATTCCATAATATTCATACACCACAGAAAGTATTTATGTTTCAAATGATAGAGAGGGTCAAGTCCTAAGGGTCTCTGGTCATTTCACTAGAACAGAGATCTGACCTTAGAACTCTCTTAAACAATGACTGACACATGGAAAGTGATCAATAAAAGCTTACTGACTGACTGAGGAAACTGTAATGGTTTCTCTTTACCTATAGGATAAATACAGACCACTCTACTGTTTAAAGCCTTTACCATCTTGCTTATCACCCTATCCAGATTAATTGCACAATGCACCCTTTATTCTATAATCCAAAATAAATTGCTGTCTTCCTCTCTTCCACAAATGATGTTTCACCTCCTGACTCCAGGCCTTTAGCCAGGTTGGGCCCATTCCTGAAATGCACAATGCAGATGCCTGACTCTGAAAACCCC
Organism: Sarcophilus harrisii; assembly: GCF_902635505.1. Classification (NCBI taxonomy): domain Eukaryota; kingdom Metazoa; phylum Chordata; class Mammalia; order Dasyuromorphia; family Dasyuridae; genus Sarcophilus; species Sarcophilus harrisii. Next base: position 33,837,739 of record NC_045427.1, read on the forward strand.
CAGCGTTCTATAAATCTAACTTTAAGCATCTGCCTTTCTTAGAGAAGAGCTGCTTCCCTGACTACCCATGTCTCAGCTTCCCTGAAAACTAAAATTGCATTTGGATAGATGTTACTGTGCTTATTCTAGCACCTTTATTTCATGTAAGAAATCTCTAACATATTAGAAAATTCATTGGAAGAAATTCGCTGTTATTGGTTATTTATACTTCCTGTAATCCCACTCCTGGGAATGGGAGCATGAGGTTACAGGAAAGAGTCTGGGAACATTCTGAGGAGAGGGACCCAAACACCTCTAGGTTAAATCTCAGAGCTGAGCCAATCCCCTCTTCTTTCCAGTGACAAAGACTGACCAGAAAGTCTCTGGTGGCAGTGAAACCATGTGTGGGCCCTTGGTCCTGAAAGCAACGGACAGAGCCCTGGGCCTTCCTATCACCAGGAGATCCCTTGGGGCAGAGAATCCAGGCCGAGACCCCAGCAGAGATGGCAGTGAGAGGGTCCTGGTCCTGCCCCCTACTCTCCTGGGAACTCCCCCAAGGCCTGATGGGAAATACACTCCATTCACAAACATGAGCCTGAGACAGCCAGTGAGATTCTCACCCTCCAGATGCAGAAAACAATGAGGTTTTAACTGGGGTGACTGGGTGATATTGGGGCACATGGGGTTGTCTCTTGTCCAGGCCTGGGGCAGAAGGAACCCATCCTGGGAGACCAGTGTGGCCTGGGCTGGAGATAAAGCAATCTGGTCTCTATCATGGCAGCCCCATAGGGCAGGGAGATGATGGAGCGCTGGGCCTGGAATCCCCAAGACTCATGTTCCTGAGTTCAAATCTAACCTTGGACAGTTACAAGCCATGAGAATCTGAACAAGTCACTTAATCTGTTTGCATCAGTTTCCTCATCTGTGAATGAGCTGGAGGAAGAAATTGCAAAACCCCCTGGTATCTCTGCCAGGAAAACCTTGTTGGAATCTTTACAAAATGTTAAGCCATTGGAGTTGATAGAGACAATAATTATCTAATTTGGCATGGTTCAATATGATTGATTTGATCTTAGAAGGAGATATTTTGGGCCAGAACTTGAAACAAGGTACTAAGTACAACTGATAGAAAGATGCTTGTGTTCACACCTTTAGAGAGTTCCTAAGTATCTAAGTACTCAATGGAGTTCACACGTTTGGGAGAATTCAGGGTTTAAAAAGAGATATCTGAATTCACACCTCCCTTAGGGCCAGAGAGCATGCTGGGAGATATCCCACAATCCCACTCTCGGAGAAGTAGCATAAATACAGCTCCAGCAAGCCACTCAAAAGAGTTTACTTGGGAGCATTCCCAGGAGTCGGAGAGGAGCATTCTGCAAGAAAGCCTACAAGCCTATTTTGAAACCAAGAAAAGATTCATGAATCTTCTACCTTAGTGCTAGCTAGGAGTAGGAAGGAATGTGCTAGATTGGAGACATTTGGGCAAGCTCTGACCAGTACAGAATGACCTCTAGGCTAACAGAACTATGAGACAATAAAAGATCTGAACTCTTTTATCACCTGGCTGTATTTGGAAAAAAAACACCACAAAAACCCCAATTAAGTCACAGAGAGATACATGGCTGAAAACAGCAACAATTTCTATGTATACAGAAAAACAAAATAAAAACTCCTCAGAACATGTAGAGCTCCCAACACCTAGAAATATAAAGAGATACAATATCAACATTTCCCCTATTAGAGATTTTCCTCTGTTTCCCCTGAACTGTCTCCCCACCCCTTAACCCCCTCTGCGAAGACTGAGGATAATTTAGAAAAAGGAGACCTGGGGATCAGAAAAGGAAGCCCTGAGTGCCACAGACTACTCTACCCTAGGGACGAGAGAGAAACTTTACCACTCTAAACTGAAGTCCCTAGACACTCTGAGAAATTTTATTTCACAAACATGAGAAAAGTAACTTTTATAGTACTGACAATATAAACAAACTTACTAATATTAAGTAAAAATCTGCTCCCAAACCCACACTAGACAAACGAGACGAATACCAAACTATTACTTATAATGAATGCAAAACCTAGAAAACAGCAAATTTCTACTAGTACTACCAATTTAATAACTACTAACACTCTATTTAACCTTTGATAGTGACTCTTTCCCAATTCAGTAAGAGCTGAAACTGGAAGTGCTTCATAGCTCCCTTAGGAATCTAGAAAATCAAAGTGAATCGAGAAAGTATGAAACAATATAAGAAATATGAATAAGACAATTTATAGAACCATAAATCTCAAATTATTAGACAAAACAATTTCTATAAACCTGAGAAAAACAACATCTTTACTTTCTAGCCTCACAAGGTTTTAAACATTATCTACCCCTTCCCAGTCTAGACATACCCCAATGATTAAAAGTCATCAAGAATTTTGTATCCCCACAATGCAGAATCTCAAACCCCTTCACCCCCTCCTGTACCTGCCCACATTGACACAGAGCAAACATACCATAGAAACTCATCCTGGCCTTCAGAAGACTGTACAGAAAACACTCAGAAACCCCTAAAGAAACATGAAGGAAAACTTTAAACTCCAATCTAGGAAAACCTCCCCTCAAAGAACCCTAGGAAACCCACCCTAATCCCTTAACACAAACCTAACTCTGGAAAAACCCCCATGTTACTTCAACAAACTCAGAACTAAAAAACACAAGTCATATCTAATACTCTCAATAATTCCCTCTCTCCCAATTAATTCTCTTAACAAGTAAAAACTCCCAACCCTAGGAAAAATATCCAACTCCCAACACAGAAACAAAATTACCTCCCCAACTCTACTCCTGAACCACCCCACTACCTCCCTCTAGAGAAAACTCAAAGGCAAGGAAAGTCCATGGTTGAAATCCAACCTAAGACCCTAGGAAAAACACAAAACCTAGCTCCTAGTAAATAAACTTTATCAGTCACTAAATTCTGCCTTGTCTGAAACCTGAGAAGCACAATAAGTCTATGCTTATCCCCATTTCCCATCCCACAACCGCCCTAGGCGAGACCCAAAATAAGATAATGAAGTCTAGCTCTAAGTTTCTAAAGCCAAAGATCTAGGCAAAAGAAAACTCAAAGTATGAAAATGAAACATAACTAACTCAGAAAGACAAAAGCCTGACATCATTCTTCTCCTACCTCAACTCTCCTCTCTCAATGATCAATCAATACTAGAAAAAATGAAAAAGCATGACATCATACTTATGTTTTTAAAATATTTTTCTAATTAAATGTAAAATGAATTTTTAATTTTTTTTTTTAATTTTGAATTTCAAATTCTCACTTTCCCCCTTCTCCCCACTGAGAAGGAAAGGAATTTGATTCAGGTTATCCATGTGCAGTAAAGGTAAACATGTTTCCAGAATAATCATGTTGGGAAAGGAAAGAGACAAAAAAAAAAAGAAAAAAGAAAGTAAACTATCATGCTTTGATATGCGTTCAGAAATCTCTGGTAAAAAACAAGCCTTATTAAGTTTTGGCACAAAACAAAATGTTAAATGCGGGGAAAGAAATGGAAAAACAGAAACAGTCTGTGTACCATAGGTCCTCATAATTTAAAGGGAAATGAAAAAAATATTTTTTCTATTATTATTATAATATAATTAGTATTTATTAACTGTCTTTATATTTGTGAAGTACATTAAAATTTTATTTTATTTTTTCTTTATAATTTTGTTGGGAACTAGTTGCTATTAACCAATATCATTGATATCCTCATATATTCAAAAGGGTTCATATAGGAATTATACCCATTTTATAAGTAAAGAAACTTACACAGTCAAAGTTAGTGACATGGTTAGGGCTTCAAAGCTACTAAATGTCTGAGACATTGTTTAAACTCAGATCTTCCTGAACCCAGATCCAGGCTCCATTCATTGCAGCACCAATTATATATCAATATGTCAATTATTACTGATATCCATTTTGCTAGATCCAGTTTGGTGTGATTAGTTCCCAATGACGAACTTCGAACCATGAAACTTAGTATCTTCCCTATAGCATATAGTCGTAGAGATCTGTCTTTAGCACTCACATATCAATAAATCACACGAAAAATACACATTATTCATTTGACTTAAACTACCTTCAAAATCCTGTGGGTCCTTTACACACTTGGGGCCAAGGGATTTTTAAGAAGCTCCATTAAGACAGAAAAGACTCACCTTCCAGCTATTTTACTCAGGGCTCAGGACACCCTTTCTACTGATCTTCAAGGGGCAGGATGATCTCTCCACTTCAGATCACTAGATTATGTGTTTACTTCCCAAGATAAGAAACAACAGAAAATTGGGTGGGTTTATAAGAGAATCTGGTTTGAGGGTCAAGTTCCCATAATTTCCTCCATCCAGGAGGTGAAACAGCTCAGGCCCAGCACAAGCTGGCAGATCTCGGTGTGCACAGTCATGTGCTGGAGTGGATGCACTTTCTGTGGGAAAGAACAGTCACGTACCCTTGTTACAGCAAATATAAGGGAATGCTGCTTCTTTGGGACTTCAGTGACTTCCACAAAGAGAACCTGGGGTAAGCATTAAGTATATGTCACTGGCTTCCTGTCTCACTGAGATGATAGGTCAAAAGTATCTGTGATAGTCCCAGAAATATGCCCTCATTCTACCTGCTACAGATATGGGAATCCTGGCTCAAGGATTAAGGATTCTTTACTTGTGAGAAATAAGTCCTAATAAAAGTGAACACAGGTATTTTCTGTGTCAGGGTTATGGGTGTGGGAGGCAATGGATGGGAAACATCAAGAAAGGCCTTAGGATGGAAGTGATCCTTGAGCTGGACTTGGAGGAAATCGGTGCTCTCTAACATCACTGGGGAGGAGAGTGTGCAATTCCTCCCCTGGGCACCACCTGTGCAAAGCCAAAGAGTCAGCTAATACACCATAATTAGAAGGACAAAGAGTAAATCAATTTGACTGGCCTGGAGTGGATAAGAAAGGGAAAACTGGTTAGATAGAGCCACCTGATATTGTTGTTATTCAGTTGTTTCAATCATGTCTGCTCTTCCGAGTCCTCACTTGAAAGTTTTTTGGCAAAGATATTGGGATTATTTCCATTTGCTTCTCCAGTTCATTTTACTGAGGCAAAGAGGGTTAACTGATAGATAAGTCAGTAGATTTCTGAGGCCAGATTTGAACTCAGGAGGATGAGCCTTCCTGAATCTAAGCTCAACGTACTATCCACTTTGCCTTCTAGCTAACCCAGAATCAGACGGGGAAAAAAATTTAAATGAACATAAACGTATTTGTAATTGGTACTAAGGCAGGAGAAAACTGCTGAAACTTACTGAGCAGCAGAAGGATTTGGTCAGAGGAGGACCGGCAGATTTTCATTTTCAGCATTTAGCAACGATGATCATCCTCTGATGGACTTTTGTAATTCTATTCTAATCTTAATTCGGTTTTCTCTCCTATCTAGGCCCTCTGGAGCCAGGAAGCCTATGGAAAGTCTGCTAGATGAGCATGTTCTTTCTTCTTTCCAGTGAAAAGGACTGGCTGAGATCTCGGGGAACACAAAGGGGAATGTCTGCATATTCTTGCTTCCCCAGCAATAATATTGTGTCACTGGGGCTTCATGTGTAAGCTAACCCTTCTGGTACAAGAAATAGTGTCAGCACATCAGAAAAACAATGAACCCATAATGGAGATGCCATCTTTGTCCTGCCTTAGTTGCTTATTCTGGGGCTAAAAAATATACATACACACACTTTCACACTTTAAAACACACACATTGGAAGATCCAGTGTGGTTTGTTTCCTAGTACATGAACTAACAAAACACCAACTGGGGCCTACACGATGGCTGCTTCATCTTTAGAATTCTCCAGATGACAAAGAAAATACTTCTGCAGAGTGTAAAACGTGCCCAAGCTTTTTTTTTTTTTTTAATCTGACTTTATTTCTTCTAAAACTGGTTTTCCTATATCCGTGCCCTTGAAAGGAGAAGGCACAAATGTAGGACTTCCCTTGTAGAGTGAAACCCTTCTAGCAAATCAGAAATGGTGACTTTACTAGATGTTTTCTCCCTAAATATCCCAGAGCACATGTCCAAGTACTAGCTGAGGACAGAAGTTTGTAAAGCTACAAATGTCAGGCTGGATGGGCTTAAATAAGGAAGCATGACTGGAGATGTAGCAGGCTGCTCCCAGCTAAGGCCTCTGTGAGTAAAAAGCAAGGATTTCTCTGTCTTGCTGATTCTGGAGAAAGCAGCTATTCCCCCCAAGCTGAAACAACTGAACCGTCCTGGGAAGGTTTAGTTTAGAGAACTAGAACACCACGGAATCCTTCTATCATCCTACAGACAATAATCATCTCCGACATCCTCAGGCTTTAGGCTGCTGGTAGGGAGAGGAAAATCTGTCCCAAATCCACTGTCACTCAAGTGTGACCCCAGACACGGGGCTGAAAGTCCTAGAAATTTAAGCACCTGAATCTATTCTTTTAAAGAGTTATTCAAGCCCTCACTGGACCAGCAGCTGAGAGAGGTACTGTCTCTTGGAGATACAAACAGGGGGACTAAAGCCTGGGTAAGCACCATGACTCCATTGGCGTCTACAAAGAAAAAAAAAAACATAAGATAACCAGAGTTTAATGACTTTCAAGCAGAACCAGTTGAAGTTACATAAGGGGGCTGCAAATACAGAAAACTCTCCTAAATATGAATATTTCCTAGTCTGACAAATATGCTCTGCAGGATCTAAAGTGAGAATGAAATCACAAGAATTATCCCATGATCCCTCTGCATGAGCTGACTTCCTTCCTTGGGAGCCAGAGAAAGAGGCAAAGGAGCTGAGCCAGCAGCATCATGTACAAGCTCTGTGCTGTCCAGTGCTGATGCTTTCCATATGTCAAAACCAGGACTATTGATAAAGGTTCTTGTGGCAGGGAAGAGCATGGTGAGTGAGGTGCTAGGTTTCCAGCTACAGAGCTCTCTTGTCTCTAAAGCTCAGAGACTAACAGCATCTGCTCCCATGGATATTATATGATAGATGGTTGAACTATACAATCAGTTGCAGGAATATTTGTTTCCCTCAGTAGTCAAGGACACAGACCTACTCACCTTTCTAGTTCTGTTACTGTTTTAGGTTTGGAAAGAGAGATACAGAGAGAGATAGACAGAGACAGACAGAGAGGGGGAGACAGGGTGCAGACAGAGGAGTGACATTCTGGCTATATAATTTTTTTCAGTAACAAAAAGAGCTTTCCCTTTCACCAGAATCACAAGTAGATGAGGGGGTGGGGATGACAATTTGGGCTCCATACCAAAGTAGAAATATTAGGGGATATGCTCCTTTCCAAGGGTAAATAATGATATGTAATACTGTGTGGAATGGAAAGATGAGATGAAGAACTTACAGGGATGTGTGAATGCTTTTTCTTTATTTTATTTTCCTTATTTCTGTATCTCCCTATAACCTATGTGTAAGCCTCTATTTACTTAAACCTAGGCCACTTACAGACATATTAACTAACCTAAACTGGTGGCATTTATCAATGTCCGACATTGTTTACTCTATTAGTTTAAACACTGTCAGCTCAGTTATCTGCTGATTTAAGGTTTCCCTACAAGGCAGGTAATTTCAGGGAAACTGAAACATTCCATTCCCATTTTTTGGCAGCGATATCCCATGAGGAGGCCCCACGCTTCTTAATGCTTTCTAATTTGTGGTGTAATCTCTTGTAACAAAAAGCTATAAAAAGTGTATGTATCCACTGAATCTTGGGCCCTCCTGCTGTGAGTCTCTTTATCTCAAAGTGGGACTGCCCCGTCACTCATGACTTGCTGTAGAAAACAACCTTTTCTGCTTTCTACTTTGAGTGAGCTCTTAGTAGTCATTTTGGGTAGGGGTCTTTTGTGTCCCACAAAAGTTGGGGCTCTTCTGGGATGGGGTCTTTGGGGGAGATGGCTGTGCACCCCAAACAGGGACAGGGGCACCCACAGAGTAGTTTTCTCCATGGTCTCTGGCTCTGGGTGAGCAGCCTCCCTTCCCCTTAGACAACGACCGGAGGCAGAGGTACTCGGTGGAAAGCAGAATTAAAGACTGAAGGAAGTAGAGTTCTGATGGCCGGCAGTGCAGTCTGAAAGAGATTACATGTGTAAACTCGAGGTAAGCTCGCCAGAATCTGGGGGTCCATTGGCTGGGTTGAGGGAGACCCGAGGGATTAGGCCTCTTAAATTTGTGTTTGGTGGAGACTGAAGCCTACCCCAGGGATAAAGGATTTTCCTGAGGAAGCTCTTGGGTGACTGGGGGCCCTGAGGGTAACAAAGGGCCTCCATTGATACCTGGTTTGGGACTAGGTTGTAAAATGGGATAGAAGCAATCCAAGAATTTGTGCCAGAACATTAGCCAGGGATTTCCAGTTGACAGCCCTCTTGGGAGGCAAATTAAAGACTGGCATGAACTTCCCAGATATAAAAGGGAAGAAAACTGGGAGGATGCCAAAGTTCCCTTTTAATGTTGTGACCCAGTTTCTCCAATTGTCCTATTTAGTTATTCTGCCTTAGGTTATAACCTTTCCCTCTTAATGTTTGAGAAAAAGGTTTTATAGATGTTCCTTCTTAATGTTTGACAAGATAAAGGTTTATCCATTTTAGATGTCATTAGAATATCAGTAACCTCCCTCCATTAGGTTATCCCCACCTAGGTACCTCCATTATGTCATTGTTCTTGTTATTCTATAAAAAGCTTGCTGCCCCGATATTTGGGGCTAGACTCTTTGAGATGATGGTCTGGTCTAGCCCTGGGATCAACCATGGATCCATTGGTCCCAGTATTTCTCTCCATTTAATAAACTATTGAATTGGTTTCTAATCTCTGTCTTGCTCAGTTTCTTCAGCATTACAGATATTCCCAGGATAATTGGGTACATCAGACTTAAATCTGTATGTAAAAAGTGAAAATAAAGTTCTGTGTATGTTTATGTGTCTATGACTGCTTTGCATTCAGTGTTTCGTGTTAAAAGTTAACAAGCTTGTAAGAGATAAGAATTCAGCCTCTATGTTGCAGACTTAGAAAAATATCAGACTGAATTGTGGGTACTGGAATTCATTCAGAGTAGTAATTCTTTCAGAGTTGCTCAGAATGAATTTGTCTTTGATCACGGTAAGGTAATGTGGGAGATAATTTTGGGCTTCTCACGATTAGGAAAGAGCAAGAAAAGAAAACCTTTTTCTCTTTATCTCCCTCTGGCTCTGGCTGATTGTAGCAGCTTTGCATGAAAGGGGAACAGAAAGCTGAAAGTATATATTGAAATGAGAAATTTTAAGCATGTAGGAATGAGAAAAACATAGACTGAAAGGGATTTGAAAGTTGGAAAGTTTTGAAAAAACAGGAGAGCAGTGTGCTAGCACTTTAGAAATTCCTGTAAGCAAGAAGTCCATAACTTTGTTATCAGTACTTAAGTTTGTGGAATCATGCTAAAGAATCTCAAGGTAAAATGAAGAAAAAAAATTGGTGCTTAACCCTTTCCTGGCTTACTAAAGAAAAGAAGTTTGGAATATCTAGGAAGATTTTAGGAAATTTCACAATCAAAAGTGCTGGTTAATTTTTAAATAACTTTAAATTGGCACGTGTGTTAAAATTGGAAACTTAACACAATGGTAGCTGTCTAATAAATTAAACAAATGACATCTCCAATTCATGGCCAGACAGAAATAAGAAATTGCAGATACTGGAAAGTGAGATAAAAATAGAGTAAGAGAGGTAGATAGCCGAACATGGGGCCTCTGACCTGTGGGAAAACTAGGTATGCTTCTAAAAAAAAATGTCCCAGGAAAAGAAAAAAAATCATTATTAGCAAGCTCACTTTCATGGAATTAAAGAACAGAAAGTTTAAGAATGCTAAATTTGGGCAGGGGAGTTGGTAATTGTTTGTTTGCAACATTTGATTAATGATTTTGGGAACCTAATTTATTTTAAAGAGGTATTATAATTTTGAAATTGGGGGAAATAATTTTACTGTTGCCTTGCATGTGCTAGATTTATTCTGAGTATAAGATTTGAAATTTGTTTGAATATTGGAATCTTTATTACTAAAGAGGAAAAAGAAAAAAAAAATGTCTATTTAAGGAATGGCAGTAAAAAGCAGCCTGCTCTTGTTACAGAGAAGGAAAAGAATAATAAAATGCAAACTTAGCCTGGGCTGGGCTGTAAAAGCTCTGTCTGGACAGATAAGAGAGATGATAATTCCTCTCAGAAGAACAGTCAGGCAGAAGAAAAAAAGCTTTAAAAAAAAAAAAAAGCTGTATTTAGTTTGGTTCAGAGTTTGTTACCTTCTGAAACGTTTGTAATTACTGGTTATTTGTAACATTGTAAGTTATGCTTTATGGAGTTTTTAGCTATTCACTATAAGTTTTGAAGGGAAAAGCAAAGGAGAATGCAGGTGATTTATGAAGGATTGATTTGCAGGAGCAATGCAAGATTTGGATGATTTTAGAAAGTAAGAGAAAATATTAGGAAGGGATCTGGGAATAGAAAGAAGAAGTGGGAGAAGGGAAGCCATGTGGAATCCCCCCCTCTCCCCCAAGTGTGTTTTAGCAGTTTTTTTATCAAGTTGCTACAGATGCAGCAAACTGTGATTTAAAGGGACAGGCTTACTTTTAGGTTAATTGATTGAATGTTTGTTTCTTTAGATACATAATGGTTTTCTTGTTAAAAAAATATGATCCTAAATTCGATCTGTAATTTGAAAGCATATTTCAAAAAGTTTAATTGATGTTTTTAAGAACTTTTCAGATTCTTTTATGTGAATGATGCCAGTTGCTTACAGGGACTCCAAGAATAAGTTTTTGCCTTCCTCCTTTTGAAAATGTTTTTGTTGTGGACAATATGTAGTTTGGGCTTTTCCTGTGTATCTAGTATTTTAAAAGCAAAATGATTGGTATAATATGATTGGGAATGTTGTGAAGTATAAGGACCAAATAATAGAGTTCAGTCTAGAAACTGAGCCAATCTACTTTTCTTTTCAATGACAAAGGCTGACTGGAAAACTTCCAGTAGGAGAAAAAAATCATTTGAGTATCCTTGGTCCTAATGGCAATGGAAATGGCCTTGAGTGTTCACACCACCAAGAGATGCCTTGAAGCAAAGACAAGTAACAGAGATGGTGAGTGAAGGGGGTGACCCTGTCACCTACTCTACTAGCAACTCGCCCATGACTGATGGGATGTACTCTCCAACCCACACAGCAGTACATGCTAACTTCAGTCACTCAATGAGGTCATTGTCCTCCAGGGCAGGAAATGATGAGTGTGTAGTTGGAAGGGCTATTGGGTGAATCAGGGAATTTGCCTGGCCAGGCAGGAGGCATAATGACCCCAGCCCTGTGAGAGCAGTGTAGCCTGGGCTAGAGAAAAAGCAATCTAGTCTATATCATGACAGTCAAGTAGTGCGGTGACTGGACGGGTTGCTGGGCTAGAATGCAAAAATACTTCATATTACTGAGTGCAAATCTGATCTTAAATACTAGCTGTTTGACTCTGGGAGATTCACTTAACCCTATTTGCCTCAATTTCTTCATCTGTGACATGAGCTGCAGGAGGAAATGAAAAACCATTAGAGCACCTTTGTCAGGAAAATGCTCAGGGGGGTCACAAAGACCCAGACATGACTGAAGACAAATAAGTTTCTATCATTGCTACAACGAACTAGCACACAGCTTCCTCAACAGGAACTTGGACTCCCAACAAGAGAAACACTTTGTACTGAGGGAAAGATATCAAGAGGACCTGAAATGTCAGCATTAACCTGTTTGTGGTTTCCCCTTTGTTTCCCACAAGGCTGTGCTCCCTCCCTTCTGCCTGAGCTATGCAAACAAGTTTTGTGATCGACAAAGCTTTGTTAGAAAGGAGGGGACCTGTGGGACTAGAAAAGGAAAGTACTGTGAGATAGGAGCCTGCCCAGGTGGCAAGGGCTGCTCTGTCCTGGAGACGCTAAAGGACCCTATTAGCTAAATCCACTGAGCAGCCTGCAGGGGTTTTTGTTCAGGTTTGAAGCATTGTGGGAAAGGATAGTGCCTAGACTGCTGACAGTCATAATCTGCAGCATCCTCAGGCTCCAGGCTGCTGATGGTGAGAGTGAAATCTGTCCCAGACCCACTGCCACTGAACCTGGCAGGCATCCCAGATGCCAGGCTCTTAGCACAGGAGATGAGGACCTGGGGGCTTGACCTGATTTCTTCTGATACCAATGTAATTTGTCATGACTATATGTTATACTCTCACTGGCCTTGCAGCTGATGGTGATTGTCTCTCCTGGAGATGTGGACAAGAAACCTGGAGACTGGGTGAGCACAATTGCACCTTGGGAATCTAGGAAAGAAACAAAATTAGAGGAAGACAGAAATTTCTGAACATTGAACTTAAAAAAACAGGAATGAGAGTTTTGTGGAAACCACTGAAATCTCAAATGGTGGATAAGTAGTGTTATTTTCTATCAACAAGAGAAAAAAACCATCTTTCCCATAAATCTCACAAAGTTTTTTATTAGGACCTTTATCTGCACTTATCCTGATTGTTATCAGTTGTCCTGTATTGTGTCTAAGCTTGCTTATCCACTGGATGCAGAGGTCATCAGGTTTTTCATCCTGGAAAATTTATGATCTTCTACATTCCTTCATTGCTCTCCTATGTCTTACCCTGAGTCCAGAGCACCAGGAACCAGAGCAACTGCCATGGGGAGATCATGCTGGCCTTCAGAGACCTGTGCAGAGAGCACTCAGAACCCTGAGGGGGCAGGAAGGAGCGAGAAAGCTTTTATGTGCTGGGCAGGGCTCCCTGCAGCTCCCTTGGGGTCCAGATGCAAAAGGAGCCCCAGATCTGGGAGGAGCTTCTTCTCAGGCACTTTGTAAACCACACTAAGTCACACTGGCTGAGGCTGGCTCTGGAGGAAAAGTCTCATTCTGGTGTCCTCACATTTGTGACCTCAAGGGCAAATACAGTATTGTATTTATTGATCCATAGTAATGGTTGCAGCTGACTGTGGATAAATGAAGAACAAGTTTTCTCTTGCCCCAGGACTAGACTCCCAATGGCCAAGCTCTGGGGAGGTGGCAAACATGGCAGGAGCTCATAGCTTGTAGGCTTTGGATCTACCTCCACTGACTGTGCTTGTGGATCTGCCCCACTATCTCCCTCTGCTGGAAAACTTTTGAACTCCAGGAGGCAGAGAAGATGATCTGGTTCTGACTGGACTGATCCTCCCTTGGGACTCTGGGAAAAGTCTAATAGAATCTCATCCTGAGGGAAATATGTTTTGTCAGTCAAGGGCCCACTCTGATCCACCAATCAGATGTCTCTCACTGTTTCTAGACATGTGGATGTGGGTGAATCTGGGGTCAATGGGAGGTTTTAAAGATGACTGTGACTGGCTCAGTGCCAGGAGACTGGGGAGAGTCATTCACTTCTGGCCTGGGGGATTGCCAGAGGCTCCTGTTTGGTCCAGCCATCTCAATCTCTCCTCTCTCCAGCCAATCAAAAGTGAATGAATGTGTAGGAAAAAAATCTTATTAACCTCTGTCCAAAACAGAATGCTAACTCCTGGAGATATAACTGGAAAAGGCAGAAAGAGATTATTCTCCTTGGTCTTATTCTAAAGGAGATTGTAATCAAAACTATTTTTTATTACATTCTTTACATTCAAATGCTACCTCATGTTATCATTCTAATTACACTAGCAGAGAGGGGTTATGAAAAACAGCACTGATAGGTTATATGATCCCCCTCTAACAGATGAGGACACTGAAAGTGTCAAAGATTAAGTGACCTGATCAAGGTGTCACAGCTAGTTAACTCTGAGGCAGGGTTTGAAATCAGGTCTTCCCGAATTCAGCTTCAGGTATTTACTGCAGCACCTAGGAATGTATCCATATAGGTCTTAATGTAGATGTCAACTTATTCTGATGTGATTTGCTGGGATGGAGCTCTGAATGCAAAGAACGTCTCCCCAGGCGTTTTGGCATCTTCTTTAGAACTCAGAATCTCTGGAACTTGCCTCTATCACTGGGAAGTTAAGTCCTTATTCAGCATCAGGCATTCAGGAGGGTCAAAAACAGACCTTGAATGGGGATATCTTGACTCTCAGGTCACCTCTCTGGTCATCATTCCTCGTTGCCTCATCTTTATCTGATATATTTACGTCACTGAAATCTATATCATTTTTATCACCTATATCAACCATGTCTCTCTCTCTCCCTGTCTATACTGGAGAGGAAATGAGTGCAGAGATAGAAAAGAGAGGGCTGTGGGCTTCTTACTGTCTTTTTGGGGAGAAAGGGCCCTACCCAGGATATTTGGGAAAAGACAGACAGTCCTGGAGTTTTTTTTTTTCTGCCTAAGTCTCAGTGTTACTGCTTAGTAACTGTGTGATTATTTTTATATTTATATTTAATATTTCTATCCTCTCAGCTACATGTAAAAATTTTTTTATATTTCTTTTAAAAATTTTGAATTTCCAGATTCTCTCCCTTTCTTCCCAGTGCAATCCTCATTAAGAAGGGACATGTGAAGTTATACAAAACATTTTCATAAGTCATGTTGTGATGGAACACAGATTTCTCCACACACCCCCCCCCCCAAAAAAAAAAAACAGCCTCAAGGAAAATAAAGTAAAAAAAAAAATGCTTCAGTCTGTGTTCAGATACAAATAGTTTTTTCTTTGGCTAGGAAAACTATTTTTCAACTTATGTCCTTCAGAATACTAGTGCATCTTGTATTACTGAAAATAGCAAAGTCATTCCCATATGAGTATCCTACCACATTATTTTATACACAGTACAATTAATTTTACTTGAGTTCATGGAGGACTTTCCAAGTTTTCCTGAGAGCAGCCTGCTCATAATTTCCCATAGAACAATACTGTTTTAGCATAATCACATATCATAATTTATTCAATTGCTGGATGTCCCCTCAATTTCCAATTCTGTGCCCTGAAAAGAGAGCTGCTGTAAATATTATATATGTGTGTATAAATATATATATATATATATATATATATATATGTCAATTTCCTTTTGTAAAAATCCCTTTTGGCAGTCATATCTAATTGTGCTAATCTTAAGTCAAAGGACATGCGTTTATAGGTCTTTGAGTATATTTTTATACATTTTGATCACTGACCAAGAGGGGAGTGGCTATTTGTCCGGCTTTTTTTTTTATAGAAATTTGAATCAGTTCATTAAAGGTTTTTTATGAGAATAACTTGCTTCAAAATTCTTTCCCCAATTAGCATTGCTAACCTTTATCACATCCCCCTTCCCATTTATTGTCTTCCCTCTCTCCTTTCAACATGACCCTCCTCAAAAGTGTTTTTCTATTGACCACCCCATTATTTCCAGGCTGCAGGGTGCACTGTCCCAAGCTATTTTAGAGATCTGTTTACAGACCACAAGTACTCTTTTATACTCTGGAACTGTTAGGGGTATCCTGCTGTAGGTTCTAGTGTGTTAAAGCAACAGAATCCTTCCTCAAGGCTGATAAAGAGAACTCCTGTGAGCTGAGACTTCTGGAAACTGGCGCTAATCCATCTATACTGATTTGCTGTTTTCCAAGGCCCTTTCTCAGACCCTTCCTGCTGACCTTCCAAGTTGCCTTTGATGTCTTTGAGCTGAGAGGTCTAGAAACCACCAGCACTGTCACTGATTGAGAGGAGCAATTGTAGGGGCTAAGGCTGGGGCTACATTGTCCTGGCCTGTATTGGGACTGCATGTTAAACTCACACCCTAGTATCACAGGTCTTTTCTGCTAATCTTCCAAGGTATCTTCAGCGCTGATACACTAAAATTTGTTGAGCCATTATTTAAAGGAATTTTGAGCACTTTGGGGGAGAGCTTGCTGAAACTCTGCCTTTACTCCACTCTCTGGACTCCACTGTGATTTTGATCAGATAACTAAACTTCTCTGTATCGGCTATTCAGCCAAGGGGCAATTTGGAAAAGGATAGCTGTGGGGGCAATGTTTGTCATGTTAGAAGGATTATTCCGGTTAGGAGTGGGATTCCTTGTGTTACTTCTGGCACTCAGAAGTGGAAGGGGGCAAGGTCTAATTTGATAGGAACATTGGAACATTGGAAAAACCCATTGAAATCAAGGAATCTAAATGGGAAGAACTTGCTGAAGGGATCTAATCCAATCCCTTTGTCTCCCATGGGGCTAGGCTAGCATCTCTCTGCTTAGGAAAAGGGCCTGGGATTGACCAGTTTATTATTATTATTATTATTATAGCTTTTTATTTACAAGTTATATGCATGGATCATTTTACAGCATTGACAAATGCCAAAACTTTTATTCAAATTTTTCCTCCCCTCCCCCACATGGCAAGTTGACCGATACATGTTCAATATGTTAAAGTATAAATTAAATACAATATAAGTATACGTGTCCTAGTAGTTATTTTGCAAAAAGAATCAGACTTTGAAACAGTGTACAATTAGCCTGTGAAGGAAATCAAAAAAGCAGGCGGACAAAAATAGAGGGATTGGGAATTCTATGTAATGGTTCGTAGTCATCTCCCAGAGTTCTTTCGCTTGTTGTAGCTGGTTCAATTCATTACTGCTCTATTGGAACTGATTTGGTTCATCTCATTGCTGGAGATGGCCCCGGATTGACCAGTTTTTATGAGAAAGGAGGGGCTCAGTGGGACAAGAAAGGGGAGGACCTGGCAGATCTGAGGCTGACCATATAGCAGGGTTGCTCTGCCCTGGGGCCTCTGGGGGAAGCAGTTACTTTATTGAGCTGAAATAGTCACATAGCCTGGAGAGTATTTTGTTCCTATCTGGATCCCTGTGGGTGTGAGAACCTTCCACTTCCTCAAGCTGCTTGCTGATGTTGCTGGTGAGAGTGAAATCAGTCCTAAACCCACTGACCCTGATCCAAGCAAGGCCTCCAGACACTGAACTGGAAGCCAAAGAGACCAAGAGCCTGGGAGCTTGGCCAGCTTTCTGCTGGGACCCATGAAAGTAAATGCAAGCATCACTGTCTGTGAGACTCTGCCCAGCCTGGAAGCTGATGGTGACTCACTCCCGGAGATCTAAACAAGGAGAATAAGGACTGGGCCGGCACTGTGACTCCTCGTGAATCTAGAAAACCAACAAAATTAGAGGAAGACACAAAGTGTCTGGCAGGTTCTGGAGGTGCCTGACCTGACTCGGCTCATGTAGTTGCCGCCCTAACTCTCCCTAATGGAGAAGGCGTGAATTCAAAGAGGCAGAGAGGAGGAGCCACCGGAGACTGGACAGCCCTTAATGGAGTCCCTGAAAAATGGGAGTCACTGGAAGACTGATTCTGAGTATTCGGGAGACAACATAGATACCTACTCAAATCCCCATTAAAGAGCATAGTGTGTGCGTGTGTGTGTGTGAGCGCGCACGTGTGTGTGTGTACATATATGTGTGCAGAAAGAACTGGAGAAAGGATAAAGAGAGGGGGAGGGGGAGAAAATATTGAGAATCAATTGATTTCTCAATGAAGTCTTTCTACCCACGGTCTGATCTGTCTGGGGAGTGTGAGGTAGCAAGGGCTCTGGTGCCATCTCGTGGTGAGATTGAGAATAGCAACACTCCGGGATTCAGGCGTCCACATCCCTTTAAGTGCTTGGAGAAAGCACAGCGCAGGAGGAAAGTTACCAGACAAGGAGAAGCAAATTGGGGCAGGCCGAGAACGCCCCCAAAACTAGCGGCAGCCGGGAAACATTGTAGCCTCTGCCTTGCAGCCGCGTCTGTGTTTCTTCTTCTGAGTGTTTGCTTTGTCTTTTTGTATCCCTGTGTCTGTCACTTTGTATCTCATAGATTCCCGGACTTTGCCAACAAATCTCTTTGCGGATCTTCTGAACTATACGTTTTACTGTCTAATTCTTCAGCATTTTCTGTCCAGAGTCTGTTGGGATTGCTTTGGGTCACTGAACCACTGAGAAGAACCAAGCCTTTCATAGCTGATCATTGCATATTCTTGCTATTACTGTGTACAATGTATTCCTGGCTGTGCTTATTTCGCTCCGCAATGGTTCATGGAAATCTTTCCAGGCCTTTCTAAAATCAGCTTGTTCATCCTTTTTATTAAACAATAATATACCATAACCTTCATATAGCACAGCAGCCACTCCCCAATCAATGGGCATCTCCTCAGTTTCCAATTCTTTGTTACCACAAAAAGAGCTGCCACAAATACTTTTGCACATATGGGTCCTTTTTCCAACTCTATGATTTCCTTGGGATACAGACCCGGTAATGGGACTGCTGGGTCACAGGGTATGCACAGTTCGACACCTTTTTGAACATAGTTCCACATTGCTCTCCAGAATGGTTGGATCAGTTCACAATTCACCAACAATACATCAATGTCCAGTTTTCCCACATCCCCTATAACATATAACATTATGTTTCCTGTTATCTTAGCCAACCTGAGACGTGAGGGGTTGCCTCAGAGTTGTTTTAATTTGCATTTCTCTAATCATTAGTGATTCAGAGCATTTTTTCATATGACTATAGAGGGCTTTAAGTTCATCATCTGAAGATGGTTTGTTTATATCCTTTGACCATTTATGAATTGGGGAATGACTTGTATTCTTATAAAGTTGACAAAGTTCTTTATCAGCAATATCAGTACCATTTTTGTGTCATAGAAAGAATTTGGCAGGACTCTTGCTTCTTTTTTAATGGCAGATATTTTGCACTGTTCCCTCATTCCATTTCCCTTTCTCTAAGTACGTTCTTTTCCCAGATCTTAATTTCACCCTTTTTTTTGAAAAAGATATTATCCCTTCATATTCAATGAACTTCTGTGCCCTCTATCTATATCTACTTTTTCTACCATGATAATGAGAAATTACTATTGAGCTACAAGTACCTTCCTTTAATGTAATATAAACAGAGAAACCTTAAGTCCATTGTGATATCACTTTTCTGATTACCTCCTTATGCTTTTCCAGAATCCTGTATCTGAAAATTAAATTTTCCCTTTAGCTTTGGTCTTTTTGTCACAAATGCTTGAAACTCCTCTATTTCCCTGAATGACCACAGAGGAAAACTCTGAAGGATTATAGTCAGTTTTTCTGGGTAGGTGATTCATGATAGTAATCCTAGCTCCATTGCTCTCTGGAATATCATATTGCAAGCACTCCACTTCTTTTATATAAAAGCAGGTATATCTTGTGTTATCCTGATTCTGGCTCTACAATAATTGTTTCTTTCTGGATGCTTGCAATATTTTTGCTTGTACTGAAAGTTTTGGAATTTGGCTATAATATTCCTGGGGATTTTCATTTTGGGATCTGTTTCAGGAGATGATTGGTGGAGTCTTTCAATTTACATTTTACCCTGTAGTTCTAGAATACCAGGACAGTTTTCCTAGTCCTGAGCTTTGTAAAGATATTCCAAATTAACTTATTTACGTTTTGGTTTTTCCATGATTTATATAAACTCTTCTCTTTTGTGGCAATCAGGAAACTGTTTTTTTTATTATTATTATACCTTTTCATTGAACGAACCCATGCAAGGATAATTTTTTACAACATTATTCCTTGCACTCACTTCTGTTCCAATTTTTCCCCTCTTTCCCTCTACCCCCTCCCCTAGATGGCAAGCAGTCCTATATATGTTGAATATGTTGCAGTATATCCAAGATACAATATATGTATGCAGAACCAAACAGTTCTCTTATTGCACAGGGAGAATTGGATTCAGAAGGTAAAAACCCTAAATTTATTGCCATAAAGTTGGGCAAAGTAATTCCTAATTATTGCTCTAATTTCCTTTTTTTTAGTGGCGAGTTCTCCCTTTTTATTTTGTTTTTGTTTTTTTTCCCTTTTCATTTTTAAGACTAATAATTTGATTTTCCTCTTTCCTTTTTTTAATCAGATTTACTAAGGTTTTGTCTATTTTGTTGGTTTTTTCATAGAACCCACTCTTAGTTTTATTAATTAACTCAATAGTTTTTTTACTTTCAATTTTATTGATCTCTCCTTTTATTTTTAGAATTTCAAGTTTAGTGTTTGACTGGGGGGTTTTAATGTGTTCCTTTTCTAGCATTTTTAGTTGCAAGCCCAATTTGTTAACCTTCTCTTTCTCTATTTTATGCAAGTAGGCATCTAGAAATATGAAATTTCCCCTTATTACCGCTTTGGCTGCATCCCACACATTTTGGTATGATGTCTCATTATTGTCGTTTTCTTGGGTGAAGTTATTAATTATGTCTATAATTTGCTGTTTCACCCAATCATTCTTTAGTATGAGATTATTTAGTTTCCAATTATTTTTTGGTCTACTTTCCCCTAGCTTTTTGTTGAATGTAATTTTTATTGCATCGTGAATTGCATCCTGAAAAGGATGCATTTACTATTTCTGCTTTACTGCATTTGAGTTTGAGGTTTTTATGTCCTAATTTATGGTCTATTTAGTTTTCTCCAGAGATGTATCATATCTAACTTTTCTAGTATTCTTTTTACCTCTTTGACTTCTTTCTTATTTATTTTGTGGTTTGATTTATCTAATTCTGACAGTGCAAGGTTGAGATCTCCCACTATTATAGTTTTGCTGTCTATTTCTTCTTGCATCTCTTAATGTCTCTTTTAAGAATTTAGATGCTGCACCACTTGGTGTATATATGTTTAATATTGATATTGCTTCATTATCTATGCTACCCATTAGCAAAATATAATGCCCTTCCTTATCACTTTTAATTAGATAAATTTTTGCTTTTGCTTGATCTGAGATCAGGATGGCTACCCATGCTTTTTTGACTTCACCTGAAGCATAGTAGATTCTGCTCCAACCTTTTACTCTGCACGTATCTCCTTGCTTCAGGTATGTTTCCTGTAAACAATATATTGTGGGATTCTGGCTTTTAATCCACTCTGCTAACTGCTTTCTCTTTATGGGGGAGTTTACCCCATTCATATTTATGGTTAAAATGACCAATTCTGTATTACTTGCCATCTTGTTAACCCCTGTTTATGCTTTTCTCCCTTCTTTCCCCCTTATACCCCTCCCCAGTATTAAACTTATAAGCACCATTTGCTTCTCACAGCCTTCCCTTTTTAGCATCCCTCCCCACGCCTTAGAGTTCCACCCCCTATCTTACTTGTTTCCTTCACAGTTTCTGTATTCCCTTTCCACTTAGCTCATTCCTTCACTTTTCACTTTTCCCTTCTAACTTTTCAATGAGCTGGGAGAAGTTTCATCATAAATTGATTATGTCTAAAATTCTTCTCTTAAAGCCAATGCTGATGGCAGTAAGATACCCATTATATTCATCTCTCTCCATTCTTTCTCTCAGAAATAATAGGTTTTCTTTGCGTCTTTGTGAGATGTAGTACCCCCACTTTACCCTTTTTCTGGTACAATGTCCTTTTCACCTCTAGTTTCTAGAACAAGATATCCATGTATTCTTTATACATCTTTACAGTAGAAATATAGTTCCCAAGATTTCTTTTTACCTTTTTAGGTTTCACTTGAGTTCTATATTTGTAGATCAAACTTTTTGTTCAGTTCTGGTTTTTTCATCAAAAATAGGTGAAATTCGCTTATTTCATTGAATGACCATCTTCTTCCCTAGAAAAAGATGCTCATTCTGGCTGGGTAAGTTATTTTTGGTTGCATACCAAGTTCCTTAGCCTTTCGGAATATCATATTTCAGGACTTTTGATCTTTTAATGTGGATGCTGTGAGATCCTGGGTGATCCTTATTGTGGCTCCTCTATATTTGAATTGGGTTTTTCTAGCCGCTTGCAGTATTTTTTCCTTCATTTGAGAGTTCTGGCATTTGGCCATTATATTTCTTGTACTTTTGATTTTAGGATCCCTTTCAGTAGGTGATTGATGAATCCTTTCAATGTCTATTTTACCCTCTGTTTCTATGACTTCTGGGCAGTTCTCTTTGATAATTTCCTGGAAAATAATGTCCAGGCTCTTTTTTTCATCATATTTTTCTGGAAGTCTAATAATTCTCAGATTGTCTCTCCTAGACCTATTTTCCAGGTCTGTTGTTTTCCCAAAAAGGTATTTCACATTTTTCTCCAGTTGGATTTTTTTGGTTTTGCTTTACTGATTCTTGTTATCTCCTCAAGTCATTTAATTCCATTTGTTTTATTCTGATTTTCAATGAAGTATTTTCTTCACTCACTTTTTTATATCTTTTTCTAATTGTCCAATTGTGTTGTTTTGTTCTATGGATTTTTTTTTTCCATTTCACCAATTTCATTTTTTAGAGAGCTATTTTCTGTTTCCAGTTCAGTAATCCTATTTTTCAAGGATTTGATTTCTTTATCCATTCTGTCTTTAAGTGAGTGGGGTGACTTCTCCAGACTCTCTTGCCAAGCCTCCCTCTCCTTTTTCCATTTTTCTTCTAGCTCTCTTGTGAGAGCATTTTTAATTTCTTCTATGAGATTCATCTGTGCCAAGGAACAGATGATCTCCTCCTGTGGGGATTCACCTGGAAACAGTCTGTTTTTAGTCTCCTCAGGATTTAGAGTCTGCTCTCTATCCATATAAAAGCTGTCAATCTTTAAGGTCCTTTTCAAATTTTTGCTCATTTTGTCAGAGAAGAATCAGAGACAAACTAGCAAAGAAAAAAAGAAAAAAACCCTAATGGAATCTGCTTTTTTGAGGGGAGGGGCTGGGTAGTGTTACCGAGCTTCTTCTACAGACTGAGGGGGCAGCAGGGAGGCACTAGCAGGATTGTGCTAAGCCTGCGCTCTAAGAGTCTGAGCGTGTGCTGAGATGCTGTGGGGGAGGGGTGGTCAGGTCCTGAGAAACTCCAGCTGTTTGGGGTTGTATTCTTCACCCCCTGTGTTTTTAGCTTTTATGCTGGGCTACTGACTTGCTGCCAGGGCAAAGTATCCAATCCTGTAGCAAAGCTCTCCCCACAGAGATGGCTGAGATCACACGCCACCCGGCTTTGGTCTGCTCTGCCGTGAGCTGCCTGCCAAGCTACCGCTGCCACTGCCTGCCCTCAGCCTGTGCCTGATCTAAAACTGTCCCCGCCCTTGAGCAAAAACAGACCTTTCCTGTCGAATCTCAAGGATGTCTTCTCTTGGTAACTATTTGTGGGTTTTTTTTTTTCCAGTCAAGCATTAATTCAGAGGCTTGTAATGAGATGGATTCTGAGCTTACACAGCTGTGTGCCTCCTCACCGCCATCTTGGCCAGAAGTCCAGGAACATGTTAATAATCACAAGTACCCCCAGCTTTTTAATTTAAGCCACTCTGAAACTTCACTGGTAATATTTTTTTAATTTTTATTTATTTTTATTTCTAAATAATTTATTATTGCCAGAACCCATGCCAGGGTAATTTTTTACATTATCCCTTGCACTCACTTCTGTTCCGATTTTTCCTCTCCTTCCCTCCACCCCCTCCCCCAGATGGCAAGCAGTCCTATACATGTTAAAGAGGTTACAGCATATCTTAGATACAATATATGTGTGCAGAACCAAACAGTTTTCTTGTTGCTCAGGGAGAATTGGATTCAGAAGGTATACATAAGCCGGGAGGAAAAACAAAAATGCAAGGAGTTTACATTCATTTCCTAGTGTTCTTTCTTTGGGTGTAGCTGCTTCTGTCCATCCTTGATCAATTGAAACTGAGTTAGATCTTCTCTTTGTCAAAGAAATCCACTTCCATCAGAATACATCCTCATATAGTATTGTTGTTGAGGTATATAATGATCTCCTGGTTCTGCTCATTTCACTCAGCATAAGTTCATGTAAGTCTCTCCAATCTTCTCTGTATTCATCCTGCTGGTCATTTCTTACAGAACAATAATATTCCATAGCATTCATATACTACAATTTACTCAACCATTCTCCAATTGATGGACATCCATTCATTTTCCAGCTTCTAGCCACTACAAACAGGGCTACCACAAACATTTTGGCACATACAGGTCCCTTTCCCTTCTTTAGTATCGCTTTGGGATATAAGCCCAGTAAGAAACACTGCTGGATCAAAGAGTATGCACAGTTTGATAACTTTTTGGGAATAGTTCCAAATTGCTCTCCAGAATGGCTGGATATGTTCACAATTCCACCAACAACGTATCAGTGTTCCAGTTTTCCCGCATCCACTCCAACATTCGTCGATATTTTTTCCAGTCATCTTAGCCAATCTGACAGGTGTGTAGTGGTATCTCAGAGTTGTCTTAATTTGCATTTCTCTGATTAATAATGATTTGGAGCATATTTGCATATGGCTAGAAATAGTTTTAATTTCTTTGTCAGAGAATTGTCTATTCATATCCTTTGACCATTTATCAATTGGAGAATGGTTTGATTTCTTATAAATTAGAGTCAATTCTCTATATATTTTGGAAATGAGGCCTTTATCAGAACCTTTGACTGTAAAATTGTTTTCCCAGTTTATTGTTTCCCTTCTAATCTTGCCTGCATTAGTTTTGTTTATACAAAAACTTTTCAATTTGATATAATTAAAATTTTCTATTTCATAGTCAATAGTGATCTCTAGTTCTTCTTTGGTCATAAATTCCTTCCTCTTCCACAGGTCTGAGAGGCAAACTATCCTATGCTCTTCCAATTTATTTATAATCTCATTCTTTATGCCTAGATCATGAACCCATTTTGGCTTTATCTTGGTGTAGGGTGTTAAGAGTGGGTCAATGCCTAGTTTCTGTCAAACTAATTTTCAATTTTCCCAGCAATTTTTGTCAAATACTTCATTCTTATCCTAAAAACTGGGGTCTTTGGGTTTCTCGAATACTAGATAATTAAAGTTATTGGATGTTTTGTCCTTTGAACCTAACCTATTCCATTGATCAACTAGTCTATTTCCCGTTGCTTTATAATATAATTTTAGATCTGGTACAGCTAGGCCACCTTCATTTGATTTTTTTTTCATTAATTCTCTTGAAATTCTTGACCTTTTGTTTTTCTATATGAACTTTGTTGTTATTTTTTCTAGGTCATCAAAATAGTTTTGGGGGAGTCTAATTGGTATAGCGCTAAATAAATAGATTAGTTTAGGTAGTATTGTCATCTTTATTATATTTGCTCACTCAATCCAAGAGCATTTAATATTTTTCCAGTTGGTTAGATCAGACTTAATTTGTGTGGAAAGTGTTTTGTAGTTTTGTCCATAAAGTTTCTGATTTTCCCTAGCCGATAGATTCCTTAATATTTTATACAATCAGTAGGTACTTTAAATGGAATTTTTCTTTGTAACTCTGACTGTTGGATTTTGTTAGTGATATATAAGAATGCTGATGACTTGTGTGGGTTTATTATATAACCAGCAACTTTGCTAAAGTTGTGGATTATTTCTAATAACTTTTTAGTAGAATCTCTGGGTTCTCTAAGTATACATCATATCATCAGCAAAGAGTGATAATTTGGTTTTCTCATTGCCTATTCTTATTCCTTTAATCTCTTTCTCAACTCTTATTGCCAAAGCTAGCATTTCTAATACAATATTAAATAGTAACAGTGATAGTGGGCAACCTTGTTTCACTCCTGATCTTATTGGGAATGGTTGCAGTTTGTCCCCATTACATATGATGCTTACTAATGGTTTTTAAAAGATGCTACTGATTATTTTAAGAAAAGTCCATTTATTCCTATGCTCTCAAGTATTTTTAACAGAAATCGATGTTGGATTTTATCAAATGCTTTTTCTGCATCTATTGAGATGATCATATGGTTTTTGTTACTTTGGTTATTAATATGGCCAATTATACTGGTAGTTTTCCTAATATTGAACCAGCCCTGCATCTCTGGTATATATCCTACTTGATTGTGGTGTATTATCCTGGGGATGATTTTCTGTAGTCTTTTTGCTAATATTTTATTTAAGATTTTAGCATCAATATTCATTAGGGAGATTGGTCTATAATTTTCTTTCTCTGTTTTCAACTTACCTGGTTTAGGTATCAGTACCATGTCTGTGTCATAAAGGGAATTTGGTAGGACTCCCTCATTCCCTATTTTTTCAAATAGTTTATAAAGCATTAGGACTAATTCTTCTTTGAATATTTGGTAGAATTCACATGTAAATCCATCTGGTCCTGGGGATTTTTTTTTAGGGAGTTGATTAATAGCTTGTTCTATTTCTTTTTCTGAAATGGGACTATTTAAGCAATTTACTTCCTCCTCTGATAATCTGTGAAGCCTATATTTTTGGAGATAGTCATCCATTTCACTTAGGTTATCAAATTTATTGGCATAAAGTTGGGTAAAGTAACCCCTTATTATTTCTTTAATTTCCTCTTCATTGGTGGAAAGTTCTCCCTTTTCATTTTTAAGACTACTAATTTGATTTTCCTCTCTCCTTTTTCTAATTAGATTTACTAAAGGTTTATCAATTTTATTGGTTTTTTCCTTAAAATCCACTCTTAGTTTTATTTATTAGTTCAATAGTTTATTTTCTTTCAATATTATTAATTTCTCCCTTTCATTTTAGAATTTCAAGTTTAGTAATTGATTGGGGGTTTTTAATTTGGACTTTTTCTAGCTTTTTAAGTTGCAAACCCAATTCATTGACCTTCTTTTTCTCTGTTTTATTCAAGTAAGCCTCTAAGGACATAAAATTTCCCCTTATTACTGCTTTGGCTGCATCCCACAAATTTTGGTATGATGTCTCACCATTGTCATTATCTTGAGTGAAATTATTAATTGTGTCTATAATTTGCTGTTTCACCCAATCATTCTTTAAGATGAGATTATTTAGTTTCCAATTACTTTTTGGTCTATTTACACCTAACTTTTTGTTGAATATAGTTTTTATTGCATTATGATCTGAAAAGAAACCATTATTATTTCTGACTTCCTGCATTTAATTTTGAGGTCTTTATGTCCTAATATATGATCAGTTTTTGTGTAGGTTCCATGAACTGCTGAGAAGAAAGTATACTCCTTTCTGTCACCATTCAGTTTTCTCCAGAGATCTATCATACCTAATTTTTCTAATATTCTATTTACGTCTTTAATTTCTTTCCTATTTGTTTTGTGATTTGATTTATTTAAATCTGAGAGTGCAAGATTGAGATCTCCCGCTATTATAGTTTTGCTGTCTATTTCTTCTCACAACTCTCGTAACTTCTTCTTTAGGAAGTTAGATGCTATACCACTTGGTGCATATATGTTTAATACTGATATTGCTTCATTGTCTATAGTATCTTTTAGCAAGATATAGTTTCCTTCCTTATCTCTTTTAATTAGATCAATTTTTGCTTTTGCTTGATCTGAGATAAGGATGGCTACCCCTGCTTTTTTACTTCACCTGAAGCATAATAGATTCTGCTCCAGCCTTTTATCTTTACTCTGTATGTATCTCCCTGTTTTAAATGTATTTCCTGTAAACAACATATTGTAGAGTTCTGACTTTTGATCCAGTCTGCTATCTGCCTCCTCTTTTTGGGAGAGTTCATACCATTCACATTTACTGTTAAATTTACTAATTCTGTATTTCCTGCCATCCTAATATCCCCAGATTATGCTTTTCTTTTTCTTGCCCTCCTTCCCCCCTTCCCTAGTATTAAACTTATTGGTCCCACTTGCATCACCCAGCTTTCCCTCTTTAGTATCCTTCCCTCCTCCCTTTGAATTCCTTCCCCTTTCTTGTACCCTTCCCTTATTACTCTTTTTCCTTTTCCCTTTTCCTCTCTCACTTTTTAATGAGGTGAGAGAAGATTATCTGTAAAACAAATATGTCAATTATTTCCCCTTTGAGCCAACTCTGATGAGAGTAAGATTTGCACAATGTTCCTCCCCCTCTCTAAGTTCCTATCAGATATGATAGATTTCCTTTGCCTCATCATTGCATGTAGTTTCCCTCTTTTAATCTCCCCTTTTCCCTTTTGCTGACACTATCCCCTTTCCATTTCTACTTCACTTTTTTATGCTATATCAATAAAATCAAATTATACATGTGGTTTTTATGTATATCCAAAACAGAAATACAGTTCTCAAGAGTTCCTTTTACTTTTTTCTACTACTCTTGAGTCCTGTTATTGGTGATCAAATTTTTGTTTAAGTCTGGTTTTTTCCTTAGAAACAGATGGAATTCCTCTGTTCCATTAAATGTCCATCTTCTTCCATGGAAAAAAATGCTCAGCTTAGCTGGGTAGTTTATTCTTGGCTGCATTCCAAGTTCCTTTTCCTTTCGGAATATCAAATTCCAGGCCCTTTGATCCTTTAATGTTGTGGCAGCCAGATCTTGTGTGACCGTTATTGTGGCACCTTGGTATTTGAAGTTTTTTTTTTCCTGGATGCTTGTAAAATTTTTTCTTTAGTCTGAAAATTCTGAAGTTTGGCCACAATATTCCTTGGAGTCTTTATTTTCGGGTCTTTTTCAGAAGGTGTTTGATGGATTCTTTCAATGCCTATTTTACCTTCCAGTTCTATTCTGGGCAGTTCTCTTTGATGATTTCCTGTAAAATAGTATCTAGGTTCTTTTTTTTCATCATAATTTTCGGGTAGTCCGATGATCCTCAGGTTATCTCTCCTAGATCTATTTTCCAGGTCTGTTGTTTTTCCAAGTAAATATTTGACATTTTTTTCCAATCTTTCATTTTTTTGGTTTTGCTTGACTGATTCTTCCTGTCTCAATGAATTAGTCATTTCTATTTGTTGAGTTCTGATTTTTAATGAGTTATTTTCTTCATTAGCTTTTTTTACTTCTTTTTGTATATGTCCAATTGAGTTTTTAAATGAGTTGTTTTGCTCTATGGAATTTTTTTCCATTTCACTATTTTTTTTTAGTGAGTTATTTTCTTTTTCCAATTCACAAATTCTGTTTCCTTCTTGGGAGTTTTTTACCTTTTCCAACTCACATTTCAGGAAGTTGTTTTCTTTTTTCACTTCATCAAATTTTTCTTTTAGTGAGTTATATGTCTTTTCTGTACTCTCTTGCATAGCTTCTCTTTCCTTTCCCCATTTTTCTTCTAGTTCTCTTTTAAAGTTTTTAATAGTCTCTTCTAGGAGGGCCTTTTGTATTGGGGACCAACAATTGTCTGGAGACTTCTGATATTAGTCTCTTCAGGGTTGAAAAGCTGTTCTCTTTCTGAGTAGAAACTATCAATAATCCATTTGATTTTTTTACTCATTTTGTTAAAGCCTGTAGGGTCTGCCTTCAGGGCCAGGAGGTTACCAGCTTCCTCTGCAGAGCAGTGAAAGGTATATGGACGGGTAGCTGTCCTGCCAGCTGGCTACAAAAAGCAGCGAGGTCCTGGAGTGCTCTGGAAAAGAGTTCCCCACCAGGAAGTAACTCGGGCCTGCAGGGCAGAGCTGGGAAAGTGCCCTGCATAGAACCCCCACTGTGTGAGATAATGACTACCCTGCGGCTAGATGCTGAGCAGTGAGAGTTTCACTAACCCAAGCCAAATCCAGCCCTGCAGCTGTGGGTATTAGCAGTTGAGCAGTGGATGGATTTGCAGGGACCAGAAGTGTCTCTGCCTTGGGAAGCACAGTTCTGCTGGGGAAGTTCTATTGCCCCGGGCCAAGCCCCACACTGTGCTGATTAGAGGCTGCCCAGGCTGTGCCCCCTTGCTTTGCGGGTTTGTAACTGCCCCCACAAAAGCCCCAAACTGCAGGATGTGGCTGCAGGGCTGCAGTTCAGTCTGCCTGAGTCACTTCCGGGTTTGAGTAGTTACTGCCAGATTTTGTTAGATTCTGGCATTTTTTAGAGTACCCTCTGTTTTAGGCTTTAATTTCTCTGGCAGTTTACTGCTTTGTAATCAAGGCAGAGCAGTTAGCCTATAGCAGAGTCATCTCTATAACTTCTCTAGCCACAGAGATCACCCCCGCCCCTGGTCTGCTTAGTATGCTAGTCTCTTGCTGCCTGTGCTAGTCTGTTCCTGGCCCCTCAAGACAAACCTTTCCTGGCGATCTTCCAGATTGACTTCAGCTGGTAAGTTGTATGCTTCTGATCTTCATGAATTTAAGCAGTGAAGAACTATTTTTGAGGCTAAATTAAATAGTTGGTTATGAGGGGAATGAGAGGAGCTTAGAAAGTCACATGTGCCTTCTCCACCATCTTGGCTCTGCCCTCCACTGGTAATATTTTAAAAGTATCTTTTTTTTTTTCTTTTCTTTGAGATGACCTTCTTCTCTTAACTCTAAGAAAATAAATTTGTCTATACTATTCACAGTAATGGTTCTAATTTCCTTAAAACAAATTCCACAATTAACTCAAAATTCACTAAACCATTTTAGCATTTATCAAAAATTTCAAACTAAAATTTAGAGATTCCCAGATATCTTACATTGTGGTCATGATCTCAGTTTCTAATTATTTTAGATGTCATAAAATCATGATATGAGGGAAAAGATTCCCTTTTCTTTTATCTTTCTTTGTTTCTGCAGCCCCAAACTTAAGAGGGGAAGGAAGGAAGGGAGGGAAAGCAAGTGAATATTAGTCATTTGAATTGGCTCTAAGATGAAACACTCAACATAGATATAGAAATCTATATTATTTTTCAAGATAGTAGGAGGATAAAGGAATATGAGCAGGGACTAGTGTGAGAAAAGAGAGGGAATATTGTGAAATGTGTGGTGAAAAGTAAAGGCCTTTCATGAGGGATAAATTTTAAAAAACAATAGAAGAAACGGCGAAAATGCAGTTAGCAATAGTTATTGTGAAAACAATTTTGAAGCAACTTTCTTTGCTGCAGCCAGCTCTTCTCAATTGTATAGATAAAGGAATGAAATGTACTAAAATATGAGCCACTTCCCAACTGATATTGATTAAAATATATGATATATGTTAAAAAGGCCCTAAAATTAGGCAAATTCATCCACCTAAAACTAACACTACATGGCTTGAAATTTAAAAAGGATTAAGAAAAAAGGAAAAGGAAATATACATACAAAAATATTGATGTCACTTCTTTTTGGGGGGAAAGATTTGGAAATTGAGGAAATTCCCATCAAATGCAGAATGGCCGAAGAAATTGTGGTGTGTAATTGTGATGGAATATTTTGATGATTCTGTAAGTATGAGAACCAGAAAAATCTGGAAGGAGATACATGAACATAAGAAAACTGAAATGTAATGTGTATAAAGTCAAGCAATATAGTGGACTGGCCACCTGCAAATAACTTTGCTTTTTCAACAACACAATGATGCAAAACTACTCTGAAGGTCTTTATGATGAAACTGTTGATGTTACACAATTTGTAAAAATGTTATTTGTAAAGGTTCTTTTTATTAACCCAAGGAATGATGTATGCATATTTCTCAGCAAGACATTTACATAAATATTTTGTATAACTGCACATTTGGCATCTCAATGCTTCTGGGGCTGATGAAAAAGGGAAAGAATGTGGAAGTCAAACCTACAAAGAAAAAAGTATAAAATATTGTTTTACATGGAACAGGGGGAATAAAGATACCAAATTTCAAAAAAAGAAAAATTCTTGCTCCTGTAACTCCTTTGATTCTTATTCTGTTTTGTGTTATTTTCCCATGATGTCAGGAGAATCACAAAGCATTTGGGAATAAAAATACAGCCCAGTAGCCCGGCACTGGAGGCCAAGATGGAGAAGATCTCCACAATAATCACAGCTTTCCCTTTGGAGCTCTGATATGTGGGGAGAAAAGAGATCCAAACGCTGCAAAATACCAGCATGCTGAAAGTGATGAACTTGGCTTCGTTGAAGGCATCAGGCAGGTTCCTGGCCAGGAAGGCTATGATGAAGCTTCCCAGGGCCAGAAAGCCCATGTAGCCCAGGACACAGTAAAATGCAAAGGCGGAGCCCTTGTTACATGTGAGGATTATATGGCCAGATTCAGAGTGTGTGTCTGCTTCTGGAAAGGGGGGATGGGTTCCCAACCAGATGGCACAGAAAAGCACTTGAATTCCAGAGCAGATGAGAACAACACAGTAGGGCACTCTAGGATGAAGGAATAGCCGCATCCTGCTCCCTGGCCCTGTAACCCTGAAAGCCAGAACCACTATGATGGTTTTGGCCAAAATGGAGGAAACAGCCACCGTAAACACAACTGCAAATACTGTTTGTCGGAAAAGACAGGAAGCAGTGGTGGGAGGAC
Source organism: Sarcophilus harrisii (assembly GCF_902635505.1). Taxonomy (NCBI): domain Eukaryota; kingdom Metazoa; phylum Chordata; class Mammalia; order Dasyuromorphia; family Dasyuridae; genus Sarcophilus; species Sarcophilus harrisii. Next base: position 33,869,740 of record NC_045427.1, read on the forward strand.
CTACAAAGAGCAAGGAACAGAGGAAGCAGAAGGAAAGGGAGATAAGGAGCATGTAGCTGAGGTTCCTGTTATTGGCTTGGACTATGGGAGTGTCTTGGAAATTCACAAAGACCCACAGAACCAGGACCGTGAGGAATGAGAATGAAACAGCTACAGCTGTCATTGCCTTCCCCCAAGGTTCATTGACATCTAGGAAGGTCACAATCTTGGGGAGGCAGAGATCTCTCTGCTCATTGGGATATTCATCCTCTGGGCACTTCTTACACTGCTCAGCATCTGCAAGAGACAAACAAGAACTTAAAGTTTAGATTAAAATATTTCTCTTCATTCCCACAGTAGGAAATAGGCACAAGACCTGCAGCAATTCTTTCTGCTTCCACAGGATGGAAAATCCCATTCTCTCTTTATTGGATGACACAGTCACTGGTAAGTTCCTTGGTATACCGGCCAGATCAAATCTATTCTTGCCCTTGATCCTTGGGTGGCTTTGGTTCAAGTTGCTTCTCTTTATTCCTTTTATATAAGTGATGACACCTTTTCTTCTTAACCTAATCACTAAGGACAGTAACCTTAGCAGTGGAGCCTTTTAGTATCAAATTTCCAGATTACTTCTGTGTTGTGTTGGGCAACAACTCAAGCTGAAGAGCTGCCTGTATTAATACTTCTTCATTCTTTCCAGCTCCCAGTTTACACCCTTCCATAACCAATTTATATGAATTTTAAACATTTTCTTATTATATTCTTGTCTCCTTTGTTGGAATAGAAGTTCCTTGAATGATTTACCTCCTTTATTTATGACTAAGTTCTTCTCATACTAAATGACTACTGATTAACTGATTAATGACTTATAAAATAGCTGGCAAGTTTCTTATAGAAAACCTGTTTCCTTTGTTTCGGAAGTGTTCCTTTTATGAATCCCAAGAGAAATGAATCCTTTCCAGGATATATTCAATAGTGAAAACAATAACCCTTTAATACCTTCATTTTATCAATTAATTTAAAGAAAAATTTTCTTTGGATCCTCAATTGGAGTTTTTCACTAGTATTTGGAACATTAGATTAACCTTATTTTAACCCTAGCTTTCAGCTCCATGAGACCTGAAATTAGCATCTAGAATGCTTCAGTGACACACTGGATCCCTTATTTCTATCAGTAGTCTCTCTGTTGCCTAAAAATTATTTTTTTCTCCTCATTGATTCTCCCTCTTCCTCTGTGATCTTCACAAATCTTTTATTGTCCCTGTCACTATTGCAGTGAAAACCCGAAGAGACATGCTAGCTATGACACAAATTACCATCAATTGTTTCAATTTTACTCTGCACTATCAGTAAGTAAAGGACTGCTTGATTATGAATAGGACTTGAAATCAAGAAAGTCAGAGTTTACATCCTGCCTCGGAAACACTGTTGTTATGTAACTTTGGGTAAACAATATCCTTTTGTCTCTCTTTGTTTTCCTTTCAATGAAATAGGGACAACAATCACACCTTCTTTACAAGGTTATTATGAGCATCAAACAAGAGAGAACATATGTAGCACAAAATTGAGCCTCTATTTACATGGTTTTTTATGATTTTTATCACTATAGTCCTCATCCTTCTCATCACTAAATCAAGAGTTTACCCTCATTGCAGGGGAGAGACCCATATGTATTCCACTAAGGCAGCACATGAAATTAAGGGATGGTCTAAATTTTGTACAAATTGGAGGATTTTCTCATAGAAAATCTGCTTTTCTTTTTTTCCTCTGGTTTCCTCTTTTCCCTTCTCTCTTGAATTCAAAACCAAGTAAGATCAGACTCAAATTCAATGCTATTGAACAAGCCATGGCGACATGCATTCTGCTTTGAGGTTGTGATGCAGTGTTGACTCCACAAGCCCTGTGATGCATGTGGTGATTTACTTATCCCATATTTCATTTCTTAACCTCCTGACCTGATTAATTATCTGATGTCACTCTATGTGCAGTGGGATGAGAACAGGTGATGGCCATAAAGGGAGCAGATGCACTTTTAATACTATGAAAGTCACTCTGCTCCACATGTTTTTGGTATCTCCTAGAAAACAAGGCCCTGCTAAATGCCTGACCTTCTTAGGTAGAGATTGTTCCTGCTGCAGAAGTTCCCTCTAACCACAAGTTGGAGGTCCAGTCCCAGGGCTATCACTGCTTTCAACTGTGTTGGATAAAATGTCATGGGGGAAAAGGCCAATCTGTATAGCATTCCTCACTATGCCTGACTTTGTTGATACTTATTGTTCAATGCCATGAAGGATGAGAACAATGAAATAGGGAAAGGCAATATTGGATCATCAGTAGAAAGGAGTAACAGCATTTGAATGGCTCCTATGGAACTTCCAGAGTCAGCTAATTGCTCTGGGTTTCAGATGGAACATGAAGCATGACCTCTGAAGACCCTGCTAGTTTTCAGCTCTTGGTCAGTGTTAAGTAAATTTTCCTCTGAAATCAGACCCATACATTAGAGAAAAGTCTGTAGTCTATAATGTATGGAATACACCTTCCCCATCAGATAACTTTCTTTGCTTTTGCCTTCTCCATCTCAATATCTCTGTTTCTATTCCTGTCTCTCTTTTCATTTCTTTCTATCTCTATCTCTGCCTTTGTCTCTCAATATCTATCTGTTTCTCCCTTTCTATTTCTTGCAAAGACATCTCTCTCACTCCCTTATCTATAAACATATATTTACATATATGTGAATATATAAATATGTACCCCTATATTTTTGCATATATACATATAAATGTAGAGACACTTGTATATATTGTTTTAATCTTTACCATTGTGTGTATCCATGACACACTATCTTGGAATAAACAGGAAAGTGATTGCAGTTCATCAAAGAAATAAGATGATGAATAATTTGTTCCTATATATTATCTTTCTCATTTTGCAGCAGGAAAAAGTTACCATGTCATTCATTGTGCTTGTACGGTTTCTGGCTTTTTCTTGGCAAGTACACTTCCATATATTTTGTCTTTTTTACTCTTACCGGGGATTTCTTTTTCTACCTCTTGTTCCTGGCCTTTGTTGGTAACATACAAATGACAGTGATAAATGTGGGTTTGCTTTATATCCACCAATTGTGTTGAAAACATTAACTGTTTCAAGTAGTATTTGTTGATTTTCAGCATATCTCCTGTAAAGAGTGATACTAGTTTTTTCTTTGCATATATTCATTCCTTCAATTTCACTTTGGTCTCTTATTGCTAAAGGTAACATTTCTAGTACAAAGATTCATAATATTGGTAATAATGGGCATTCTTGTTTTCACCCTTTATCTTGTTGGAAAAGTTCCTAACATTTGCTCTTTGCTCTTATATATCATTTACAGAAACCGTGACATTTCTGGAAAATTGAGACAAAAGAATATGCTCATAGGTTTTTTTCACTAGCAGGGGCCATGAGAAGCGGGCTCCTTGCAGTAACTCACCCATATGACTGGAGATTTCTCCTTCTGAGCATGGGGAGCAACTGAAGCAACAAGGAGGCTTCCCCTCCAAAGGCAACTTCCTGAATCCAGCAGGACAACTGGCACTACATACTGCAGAGGGAACCTAAGATGGTGACAGGAGACTGGAATAAACAATTTTAACTGATAGCTATTTATGTTCGTGAAGAAAAATGCAGCTGTTTTTTCATCATTCTGGTTCTCAGAACCACCTCCACAGGTACATAATTAGGAGTGTATCTAAATGATCACATGGTCCAACTTCCTCTTTCCATTTGTCACCCACTCTTCTGCAACACTCAGTGACTAACCTTCTCTTACTGAATCATTCCCACAAATGTATTTCACTCCCTGGTCATTTAAAGATAGTCCATATATTGGCTAATTACAGAGAAGATGATTTCCCCAGTCTCAGTCATAGATGTGGGAGATCTCTCAACAAGACCCTGAAGCTTCTCCTTGAGCAGGGCCATTGTACTGCAAGTACAGTTCCCAAAGCAATGTGAATTTTGATTTCCTGGAAGTATTCCTAATAAGATCAAGGTAATAAGATTAATACCACTATTATGCAATATTGTACTGGAAATGTTTTCTTCAGTAATAAGTGATGAAAGAGAAATTGAAGGGATTAGTGTACTCAATGAAAAACCAAAAACAACACTTTTGGCAGATCAAGTGCCCGATAGGATTTTGAGTGAAAAAACCCAGAAACATACAGTGGAATGCCTTCAGGGCAGGTCTATTTGGACAGCACAGGGTGGCTCATGGCCCAGCAGAGGTGGGGTGCATCTAGGTACAGCCTGGAGAAGTCCAGCAGTGGGAATTTAGTTTCCGGATCTTAGCCAAAATACAGCAACAGTGCCTACTGTGTCCTCGTCCAGAAAGCCAGGGCATTAGCAGTTCTGCTGTGAGACGTCCAGGGCAAACATAGAAGAGAACCTGAGAGTCAGTGAACCTCAGCCATCTAGCCCAGTGTCAAAATCTGCAGCACCATTGGCCCCATGCAGTAAGTGAGAAACGCCTATTCTTCTGCAAAAGAACCTTGAGACAATCTCTTGTGTGTCCAAGGAACAGAGTTCAAACTTTAAAAGTGAGAAGAGAAGCAAAAAAAGCTCTGACCACAGAGAGATATCAGTCAGGGAAGATCATAATAGAAGCCTGGAAGAGGATAACAATAGCAAAATGCCTATGAGTAAAATCACAGAGGGGAATATAAACTCAAGTCAAGCTCAAAAGCCTCTTGAAAAAGCTCAAAAAAATTCTTTAAAAAGAGATGTGAGAAAAATTTGCAATAAGAAGTATGAAGGAAAATTATGACAATTTAGGAATAAAAACCCAAGCTTGGAAAGGGAAATAAGAAAATATCTAGAAGAAACAACTCCACACAAAACGAATTTGGCAAAATGGGAAAAAATATAGAAGATAATTATTTCATAAAAATCAATTTGAGGAAATTGAAAAAGAAAATAACACCTAAAAACAAAATTGGAGAATGAAAAAAAAAGCCATAGAACAAAAATTCTTCTGAAGTACAATTTGCCACCCAGTTGCACCTATCAATAAGGGAGAATACCCCACATAAGTCAAGGATTTTTCCAGTTTAGGAGCATAAATTATCACTAAAAATGTGTCTGACCTTTGAACTCCATGCGTCCCACACTATGACATTTGCACAAATTGTAAAATCTTGACTGAGCTGAGCTTCTGGAATAAAGTCCCCCACGTACAGAAGATGATCATTATAATAATCGAAGTATATATAATTCATAATGGCATACTGAGCCTCTGTACGTGTGTTCTCATCTACAAGCACCTGCTCACCAACAATGTTCTTAAACTGGGTGTTCTTCAGGTAGGAATGTAGCTGAAAAACAAGAGAAATGTTCATCAGTGAGGTGTACTTGAGGGAAGGGCAACTGTACTCGAGAATTTATGGAGTCTTGTGGTCTTATTTTCAGGTGGGATCAAATCTGAGTTTCTTCTGGGACACAGAAATGATCTTCTGAAACTTGCAGGGTTGCCTGCATCACTTAGGTTTGTAGTTTCACTTTCACACTCAAGTCCTCATTGTTTCTCACCCCCTTTATATATTTATTGGCAAAGTTTGCTTATAACATCTCTCTAATATGTTCGTCTCCTGTTCTCTGCTACTAGAACATCCTCATGATTTCACACCTGGATTATTGCAATAGCCTTCTGGTGGCTGCCTCTACCTTAAATCTCTCCTATTCTGCCCTCCATCCTGCCTTGGAAGGGATTGTTCTGAAGTGCAGACCAGACCGTGGCACTCCCATCCTTGATAATCTCCAGTGGTTTTCTCCCATCTCCAAGATAAACTATGAAACCATTTGTGTGACATTCAAAGCACTCAGTGTAAACCGGGAGCTCAATACAACAGCCACTGAAGACACAGCACCTGAAGAAACTGCAGACATGGCAGCCATTGCAGAAGTTCTTAGACCACCGATGTTAAAAAGTTGTAGAGCTTGTCAGAAGGTATTACAGGGTCTCTTTTAAAGCCCTGAGACAAGATTCGGTTGTTTTGCCAATACCCAGACCGAGCACATCTTCCTCGCTCACAGTTTGAGAGTGAGAAAGAGAACTAGCACATGACAACATTCAACAACAGCAGAATGTGGATCTTCTCACAGGTTCAGGGCAGGAAAAAGTGCTTGTGGTAACTCACAGAACAGAATAGAGGCCAGGACATTAATAAACACATTTCTTCTAAGATCAGACAACCTTGGAAGAAATGAAACTTCCAGGCCCCTAGAAGAATCCCTGAAAATAGCTGTACAAAACTCTTGAAACTGGAGACATTAGCCCCTTTATCCTGGAAACAAGGCAGTACTCTAATAAACAGGTAAAGTCTAATAATAGCTTTGTAAAATTGGCAAACAACATAAAATGGTTCTGATCATAGAAATTACTGAGATGAGCAGGAAGATGAAAAATCCATACTAAGAAGAAAATAACAAAGTCAAAACTCCTATATCCAAAATCTGCAACCTAAATAAGAATTGGTCTAAAACCACAGAAGCATTCAAAATGAATTTTCAAAATAAAGTCAGAGAGGTAGAGAAAAAATTATGAAGAAAAATGGAAGCAGTGTAAAAGGAAGCAGAAAAAGATATAGAGGAGAAAATGCCTTAAAAATAAGAATTGGACAAATTGAACAGGAAATATAGAGGCCCATTGAGAAGAATATTTCCTTAGAAATTAGAACTAAGAAGGTAATGACACTTTGAGAAATAAAAGAAAAAGCCAAAAGGAAAAAGAATGGAAAACAATATGCAATGTCACAATGGAAAATGCTGACCTGGACATTATGAGACTACACGAGTTCTAAAATCATAAAGGACATGGATTCTATCTTTCAAGAAAGTATCAAGTAAATTTCTCCTGCATTCCAGAATATGAAGGTAAAATAGAGTATGGAAGAAGCCACAGATCATCTACTGAAAAGGATCCCCACAGGAAGTCACCAAGGATGTTGCAGTCCAATTCCAGATATCCAAGATGAAGGAGAAAATACTGCAAAGATGCAGAAAGAAACACATCTATACGTTGGAGCCACATCAGGATGACAAAAGACTCCTCACCTGATTAATTAAAAGATCAGAGTGCTTGGAATAGGATAATTTCGAGAAAAAAGATCTGGCTTACAACTAAGAATCACCTACCCAGAAAAACCTAAGTTCAATCCTTCAGGAAAAAATTGGGTTCTTAATGAAAGAAAGGGTCTTCAAATATTTATGATAAAAAATTCCAGAGCTGAATGGGAAATATGAAACCTAAGGTTATTTACAACTCTAAGACTCTGGGAAGGAAATTTAATTTAAACTTTATATGCAATTTGACAAATATTGGAAACCAACAATAAAATCATTGAGGAATATACAATCAGAATAATTTTAGAAATTGAAAAATCTTCAATGTCTCCCGTGTCCCACTTCTTGCTAAAATACATACTCAAAATATCATAGCTAAAAAGGCACCATTCTTTCAATGTTACCTGCCAGGGATGAGGCAAAGCAGATTCTTCATTTCTTAAGGATCTTTTCTCAGATCTTTTCATCAGTATTTCATGGAGAGCCCAAGCCACAGCATAAAAAGCATTGTAGATGTTGTAACTCAAGGGAGATGTTGTCATGTCCACAGGGTAAAGAGGTAAATGTTTCAGGGAGGCATTTGGTAAATATAATTCTTGCTCTGGGATATCTGGTTGATCTGAGCATTTCAAAGGTGATGGCTTATGTGCTTTAAGAAGAACATTACTCATGGTTAAAGGAGATATAAGCTCCCTCATAAAACTCTCAAGCCCAGGTATTGGACTAGTCAAGTGTGAAAAGAAGAGAGAAGCATGGAAAGTGAAACCATAGTGGTACAGGGCTTTCGATGTAGTATCTGAATGAGATGTGGCAATCCATACCTTCTTGGTTGGGAATAAAAATCGTGATGGGGTTCCCATAATTGTTAATGAATCTGTGTCAGGATGAATGACAATGACTTTGACTTCTGAAGTTAGGATCCTGCACTTGAAGGACTCAGCTGTCTCCCTATTTTTTCTGTCACTGAGAGGGATCTTCTCTGTGAAGGACACACAAACTCTATTCTTTTTCATTTCCTCTCTCATTTCCCTGAGGAATTCCTCACCTCTCATATCATCAAAGACAATCAAACCTATCCAGTTCCATTGAAAATAGACCAATAAGTGGACAATACCTCGGGGAAGAGAAGAGGATTTGTGGGCCATCTGATAGAGGGAAGGAAACTGGACTTTGTCAGCAAGACTGGGATCAAATGGACCATAAGTAATCTAGATGAGAAAAAAAAATATAGATGAGCAGCTGCATGCTGCTGCTGAGAGAACTAAAGGAAAATACACTTATTCAAATAGTCACATTTATTGTTAGAAGAAACTTTTAGATTTTATTGTAAAGTTTATCATAGATGACAATTTCCCACTTAGTCTCTCCATTTATCTATTGAAATGTATTGTTTACTCTGCATGAGACATCAGAACGTCTGCCCCAAAATTTGTTAACCATTACCACAATCTTTGGCAAGAACATATATCTCATTGACAAAAAACAGATATTCATGGACTTCATTACAGGGCTGATAAAAATTCAAATCATCTATGGCAAATACTGTTTCAGAGCTGACGGTCAGATATATACCCACACACCACAGTAGGAAATGATCTGCCTGTTTGACGAAGGACACTTATTTAGCATATTCTGCCATGTTCTCTCTGATCAGAATCAAGGAAAAAATAATCCCAGATGGAACAGGTTGCCTCTTCTCTAGACCAGATTTCCTGCTATTATATAATCTGGCCACAAATATGCTATGTGAACCTTTTCTCATGATTCCCTCAGTTAGACAGTTCAGATTTGTTTCCACAAGGACATCTAGAGTTAATTCCTATGCTCTTTGAGCTTGTAAGTTTTTGTTTTTACTATTCTCCAAGTATGTGGTCAGGACTATTTATAATTTCAATGTTAGTGACACAACAAAGATCCCAATTGGTTTTTCTCCAAGTTGAAATATTGAACCTTAAAGAAATTATAGTTAAATAATGTTAAATTATAGTTCAATAATGTTAGGTTAAATCAGGAGAGCTTTAAAATAAGGAATGTGGATATAAATGGAGAGAGACTTCCAGTCCTTCACCTTTTTATATGCATAGTTCCATATTCAAAACTGACCTCCATTTCCTTTAAATGAAACAATCTAAATTTTCATTGTTTCTCTTCCATGAAATCATCCCTAATTCTCTTCTTGCTTCTGAACACACAAAACAGTCACTCATCTGACTGACCAGTGATAAAATTCACTAAGGAGCCAGCTTAAACTACAGTGCTCAGAGTTCTGAAAAGCTGAGGTGCTTTCCGAAATGTCACTCCTTGCACCATATGTTTCTGCTTTCCTTCTGTGCCCAATAATACTTAGTTTCCTCTTTGAGAACAGGAATAATCTCAAACTCTTGTACATTCATAAATGTACTTATGAAGTTCTTAGGAGAGCTCTGTTGACAAGCTTCGCAGTGCTCCCCAAAACAAGCACATTATATATCAGTGCTCATGCTCAGTTTCCTTCATAAATAATTCTCATCTCAATAAACTCTGAACTAATAATATACGAAAAGAAGCTCATAGAATGAGATATAAAAGACTGAAAGATCATTCAACTTAAAGTCAAGAATGGTAAGAGCTAATCAATTCTCTTCCACCAGTGAATTGTAGTGTTGAGTAAACACTTTTAACTTCTCCAATAATTACTGAACTTATCTGTATGATGGGTAAGTATAACTAGTTTTGCTTTCAGATTCTTTCTTGGGTTGAAAGCTAAATGGCTTCTTGGCTTACAATATGGTTGATGTTCCAGGAGTTGTTCAATATCCTTGATGATGAAGACAGTGGCTTTGTTCAGTCACTAGAGAGTTAAACTGATCTAAGAAAACCTAGATTAATTAGTATCACAGTTATTCATTAGCTGCATGATAACAATTTAACTTTTCTCAGTCATAGTATCCTCCATTGTAAATGGGAGTTATAAGGATATCTTCATTATGAGTTTGTTGTGAAGATCAAAAGAAATACATTTCTAAAACATTTTTTAAAGGTATACATAAATGCATTTTAATTTATTGCTGCTGCTCCTACTACTTCTACCACCAATACTACTGCTGTGACTCCTAGGTTGTACAGAAGAACAGAGAAGCTGTTAGGTTTTAACTCATTCACCTGGGGTAAATGGTAGAGATCAAGCAGGGTCCCCATCTGAACAGAGAGAGATGATGTGGCTCCTCCAATGACAGCCACAATCTTTCCTCGTTCTCTGCAGATGTAATTAGGGATAAGCTGCTCTGTTCCAGACAGCCACCACAGGTAGTTCTGCAAAGGTCCTTTCTTCACTGGAATAGGAGTTATACATACGGTATCCCAGGGAAATGTTGGGCAAAAGTTTAGGATTCCTGTTAATCTCATGCAGAGTGAAGGCAGGCGTGAGGAGTTGCTGAGTAATTTTTTCAATAGTTCTGGTGAATTAATGGTAAATGTTACAGAATATTAAAACAACCTTTACACAATTCATTTCAGAAGAGGGGCTTTCCCAACATTTAGTCAAACCTAAGGATTGCAAGAGCTGTTTAGCTCCTTCCATCTGAATTCAAACTAGCCTTCAATGCATACACATTGTTCCAATATTCTTTGTTTTCATAATTTCTTAAAGGGTAAGCACTATTGGTTTTATGTCCTAACAAAACTCTGCTTGCTTGAGTCATTCAGTAATTCCACAAGAAAACATGGAACAACTCTAGAAACCTTAGAGTATAATGGAAGGAAGAAATAAGGTACTGTGACATTATACTCACTTATATTCAATTTCAATCAAATTATCATCATGCTGACAATATAGAGTTCTTGCCTGGGTGCAGTTCTCAAGGTAAAAATCTAATAATTCATAAAATATAAAAGGGCATTTGATTAAGAACAGATTATTATTTAATGTTTCACCAGTGGTTGGTGAAACGTCTCCCTCTAGGTCAAACGTCCCATTTTCCTAGATGATGAAAAAAATAGAATAAAAGGAAGCATACTAAAGCATTAAAAGAATAACCAATAATTCATATCACTTAATGGCCTTGTTTCCGTACAAAAAATACACAATTGTCACAAAATGTTTATAATTTATGAATATTGATTAATAGAGAATATTTATTTGTAAGTACAAAGTAAGGTACAAATGAAAAAGAATCCAGAGGAACTAATAATGACATAAGGCTACAACCAGGTTCGAAAAGAAATCTTATCTGCCAAAGAACCATTCAGTGAAATTCATGGTCTGTCTTCAATAAGCAGAAGACAAGAAATAGTGATCAGCTTCTCCTCTGATGTGATAGAGGAAAACGATCCATAAATCAGTGGAGGAGCCTGAATTTTTTTGCTACAGTGCAGACTTACAAAAGGTTATATATGAGTGTTGCATTGCTATATACTGAGAGCCTGCTATGTAAAGGAGGGTTTTGCAAAGAGATTTGATAGTGACAATGCAAAAAACTAAGACTTATGCAGGAGTACAAAGGTCAGGATGCCTTGAAAAAATCCCAGGAAGTAAACACACACCCATCTGTCCCGGGTTCATCCAGTTAAGGAAGAGTTAGCTTGAGAAATTAAAAGAAGGCCCTCTCACACCATTTCGAGAAAACAGAATTCTCCAGACATCACTGAGAGGGAACAGGCATTTCATAAAGCCATTTGCAAGTCTGAGGACTTGCTAGCACTGCATTCTGCACAAATCTGCCTTTCCCAAATAAAATCCAAATTTCCTAAGCCCTCAGTTTCAAGTTCCATCACTCCTAACCTACTCAGTACCTTTGAGATTCCCTAAACTGGGACATGTTGACTTTCATGACAACATTACTTCGTCCAAAACAAAGAGAAAAATAATGATAAATTGACCTACCCACAAGAAGGAGTAAACATAAGATCATATTTCCCACTCATAAATGAGGTGGGAAGAGTAGAATTATCCCGAATCCTAAATTTCCTGAAGAAGGGGTCCCATGACTTCCTAACAGGGGGTGCTCTCTTGTTGTCAGATAGGCAAAGCTAGAGAGGAGACAGAGCTTTCCTTCCTGTGAATGGGGCAGATTTCCCCTTGCTCAGGATCTGTACACTCAGCAATAACTCTGTCCTGGGATAGAAAGGGAACAGGGGCCCAAGTAATTCTGCTGCTTCAGGCCATTAACCCTTCACTATTTACATGAAGTCAGGATGGCCGGGAAGGAATGGGGATAAAAGACTGAACCTGGTAGGGACTGAGAAACCTAGGTATGGCTTGTTTGATGGGGAATGGGAAGAGAAAGGAGGGGAGAGAGGTTTTCTTTCTTCAGATCTGAAATTAAGGAGATACAATGAAAGCTGACAAGAAGATACACACATTAAGAGACAGGGAGAGGGGAGAACATACTGGCTCATACTGAACAATGAGCACTTTTCTTGCATCATTGCAGTGGAAATGAGCACAGGCAGATAGAGAGACACTTACCTGTAAGCCCTACAAGCTTTATTAGGAGGAATCTGAAACCGTTCTGCTCCTGTTACATTGCTCACTTCGGGTGAGTATATGGGTAAAAAGAAGCCAATCTCCACATCTCCACTGATGTAATAAATGGGATGTTCGGCATCATAGCAATGCTGCCCAGAACCTGGAAGCTGCAGCAACAGAGACACAGCAAGGAAATAAATGAGGTGAGAAATGCTTCTCACAATACAGGGCCACATCTCACTGAACAGTAAGCAAAGTTTTAACTCTCAGGTAATCAACTGACTGCTCATGCTACAGCCAAGTCAGCTGCTTGAGTCAGGGACTGAAGAGGAGCTTTTCAGCACCAGACATGACCTGTCTATCTACAGAAGCCCGGGCTCTGATCTACAGGTCACACTGGAGGAAACAGTGGGACATTAATCAGATCCTTATGCAAGACAAGGACAATGGCACAAGATGAGTGACCATTTTATACTTTCTCTCTGTCTCCCAGTACATTTATTTTTAGATAATTATGGGGTCCATTCCTCTTATTCCTTATTCCACAGAGAAGTCTCCATCTCAGAAGAATTCCGGGCACCAGACTGCCTGGGGCATCTCCAGCTGCGTCCCTGCATCCAGGGAAAAATCATAAGTGCAAAATTATATTTTGACGTTTCTTTCCCTTGTTCAAAATCAGGCTACACAGGGCCAGGAGATCATTATATACTTCAACAACAATACTAGATGATGACCAGTTCTGATGGACCAGGCCATCCTCAGCAACGAGATCAACCAAATCATTTCCAATGGAGCAGGAATGAACTGAACCAGCTATGCCCAGAGAAAGAATTCTGGGTGATGACTAAGAACCATTACATTGAATTCCCAACCCCTATATTTTTGCCCACCTGCATTTTGGATTTCCTTCACAGGCTAATTGTACAATATTTCAGAGTCCGATTCTTTTTGTACAGCAAAATAACGGTTTGGTCATGTATCCTTATTGTGTATCTAATTTATATTTTAATATATTTAACATCTACTGGTCATCCTGCCATCTGGGGGAGGGGGTGGGGGGAAAGAGGGGGAAAATTGGAACAAGAGGTTTGACAATTGTCAATGCTGTAAAGTTACCCATACATATAACCTGTAAATAAAAGGCTATTAAATAAAACTAAAAAAAAAAAAAGTCAGGCTACATCCCAGAGGTGCCTTTTGCAGGAAAATAGTTTTGTGACTTGACTTCAGCCAATAATCTGTGATGAAGAAACCTCATGAAATATTCTATTCACAAGATTTATTAAATCCTACAAAGATGGCAATTTCCCTAAAAGACTAAAATTGTAGCCTTGATGCTCATACAGTTCACTGCAATAGGGTCCATGTCAGTTAGGTCTCATGCTCAGGGCTCAGTGTAATCCATTTTGAAGGGTCATTATAGAAAATCCAGGGCTTATAGTTTTTCCTCTGCTAGGGATCTCACTCTTTTTGTAGGATTATAACACCCATCGGTTAGAGATAAAAAGAACCTCAGAGGTTCCTTCATTCAGGATTTTGATGACAGATTTCCACTCTCCAACAAGGAGAACAGGGACAGATACAGGATCATCATATTACCCACCTGAAAAGGTTAAAATCACAGTAACTACAGATAGACCTTTGCACTTTGGGTGATGGGTGTAATGACTTCTGAAGTCCCAGAGACATTTGGAGAAAATCTTTCATGAAATCTTTACTTTTCAGATGAGGAAATGACTCCCAGGAGATTAGAATGACATGTCTGCTTTCACAATATGGAGCAGAACAATCCTGAGATTTTACCCAAAAAGCTAATTCCCTTCCTACTCCCAACTACTGACCTTAGAGAAGTTCACAGGTGGAGCTCTTGCCGTCAGAAACCCTTTGGACCAGAGTTTATGGCTCCATTCAGCCCTCCAGTCTGAGGGAGAGACACCCCAGTGGATGAGATGGGGCCACTTTGCTTGGTAATTCCAGTTCAAGAGATCAGTTTAGTTCTGGGGGAAGGGATGCTCCTCCTGGCAGTGGAAACCAGTAAGAACTGTGGGTGAAAAATGAAGAGAACCAAATACAAAATACTTTGGTATATATGCCTGCTTGGTCCCAGGTCAACTTTCCAACCTGATTACCTACAAAAAGTCTAAGGATCATATAGCCAGACTTGGGACAGACCTCAGAGACCTTGTGATTCTAGTTTGGTCCCTTCCTTCTCTAGATCTAGAAATGGGCCAGGCAAGGTTCTGTCATTTTAGTCAGGTCTAATTTTCAGTGACCCCATTTTGAGGTTTTCCTAGAGGACTTTGCAGCTCCCCTTCCAACTCCTTTGACTGATGAAGTAACTGAAGCAAATAAGGTGAAGGACTTGCCTTGGGTCACAAAGTGATTCCAATAAGTGTCAAATGCTAGATTTGAACTTGCCTCTTGTCACCCAACTGTCCCTATTCAAGCAGGGACCCTTCCAATGGAAGATCCACTTTTGGATGTTCAGAGAACTTGCCCTTTAAATGGGGAGGTCAGGGTTCTCTCAGGGGCTCATTCTTCCCACTTTGGGGTAAATCTCAGGGAAAAAATAACATTAAAACAAAGCTTCATTATGACTCCTGTGTAGGGTCTCCTCAAAGTGCTCCCAGCAGAGGATATTGGTGGAATGAGGGAGACTTCATTTAACACACACACACACACACACACACACACACACACACACACACACAGGCTACAAGTACCAGAACATTTCCTGGGACATTCTGTGAATAAAGAAGCTATGGTGGAGACCACTGTTTTTTAATGACTTTGTTTCCATGTCCATTAATCTAGGATCCTGTTGTGAGCCCTTTGGACAAGGAGACTTCAGTCAGCCCTCCCCCTCTGGCAGAGAATTCCACAGAACTTTGCTTCTTTTTACTTTGACCCTCCTCAGTACCCACGTTTAGCTGGGGATATTGGAATGAATTTTTGGTAAAGACAAAGTATAATTGAACCTTCAGGTTCTGAGAGGACCATTGCAGCCCATCCAGAACACCAAGCAGATGACAGCTAATCTTGCTAGAAAAGGGAACACAAGACACCCAGGGGGACTGGCAGTAGGACGGCTGTTTATTTTCTCCCCCACAGAGAAGGCCCAGCAGGCAAGGACTCAGAACCAGGCATTTGCGATGCATCTAATAAGGGCTCATCATCCTGCCTGGAAGGGCATGACTTTCAGGGCACTGCATCCTCAGTGATCACAGCTCCTAAAACAGAAGGAAATTGGGATTCCCAAGTGCTCAGGACTGCCCATATCTGAACCACTGAGGCACTATATCAATGGGAATAATATACAAGAATAGGCAATATTGCCCCTGCTTTGCCAGGGCTCCCTAAACACCTTCTCACAGGCCTTGAGGCTAAATCCCCTCTCTGGGCCTCTTTGCCATTAGAATCTGTGACCAGGAGCTCACAAACCTCTGCTATGGCCTTTGGTTTACACATTGATCCACTCAGAGGGATTTCCTAGCACATGTTCCTTTGATCACCCATCATTTACCCCCAGGGTGATCTCAGCTGATCACTGTGATTGGATGAGATTCCTGACCTCCCTGGGCCTCTTCTGGAGCAGGAGGGGGTGGGACTCAGGACCTCTGAGGTCTCCCTGGCTCCAGGGCCTTGATCTGGTACAGCCTCAGGCAGAACAGGGTGGGCCTGTGGGAGGGGCCCAGGGCTCTCCATGGTCCTGCCCAAATCCATTATTCTCTGACCCCTGAGCTGGGAAGGGAGAGACCCAAGCTAAGGGGGGAGGGCAAAGGCTAAGTGAGGAGCTCCAGGGAAACCTGGCCTGAACAAAGGGGCAGCTAAGTGAGGCAGTACATGGAGCTCAGGCCTGGAGCCAGGGAGAACCAAGTCCCACTGCAGCCTTAGACACCTGCTGGCTGTGGGACCCTGGGAAACCCCTCTGATTGCCTCAGTTTGCCCTGATGTAAATGGAGTAATAATAGCACCTATCTCCTGAGGGTGTAGTGAGGATCAAAAGAGATAATTGTGAAGCCCTTAGCACATGGCCTAGCTCATAGGATGTGCTCCATAAATAGTAGTTATTAGTATTAGTAGTAAATGAGTTAATAGCTGTAAATGGCTCAGCACAGTCCCGGGCACATTGTGGGCATTTTATACTGGCAGTTACTATTACAGCACGGGGGTGCAAGCCCGAGGCGCCAGGACATTCCCTGCACACTCGAGTTTCCAAGGATTTGGGGTCTCCCTGGGATATGGATTCATTCTAGCAGCTCACCAGCCCTGGAGGCCTCCTCCTCCTGGAACATTCCTTCTGTGCATCCCCCAAAAGCTGGAGAGGCCTTCGATTCACTCCATTACACAGTTATTAGACACCTAGTAAAAGGGACAGCCCTCACCCTCTGGTTTACATTCCTCTGGGGGAGATATAATATGTACAGAACTAAAGAAGGAAGGGGCAGCTGGGTGAGGCAGTGGTGAGAGCCCTGGCTCTGGATTCAGGAAAACATCTTTCTAAGATCAAATCCGGCCTCAGACATTGATAATCTGTGTGATCTCGGCCAAGTCACTGTTTGCCTCAGTTCCTCATGTCTAAAATGAGCTAGACAAGGGAATGACAAAATACTCCAGTATTACTGCCAAGAAAATCAGAAATGGGGTCAGGAAGAGTGGGACATGATTGAAAAATGGCTGAACAAGAAAACCAAAATAAAGCAGAAGGAAAATTGAACTACAAAGGGAAGGTGGATGGAAGAAGCATTTCTTAAGCCCCTACTATGTGCCAGGACCTTGTGTATTCAGGACAGAGAACACACCTGGGGAGCAGAGGAGATCTCCTAGAAGCACGTGGCAGAAGAGCTAAGCCTCTGGAGCTCAAAAGAAACAAAATGTGTGTAAGAATATATGTCCATGTGCATTTATACAAGTACATACATATACAAATATGGGTATATACACACCAGGGACTTTTCATACCTTAAAGGGCCAAAAAAATGCCAGTTTCTGTTGTTGTTGGAAATTATTCCCATCACCCCCCTCACCAAAGGGAGAAGAGGCTTCTGGGATGGAACAGCCAGGATGGGGAGAACATGGTGGCCCCACAGGACCTGGGGCTCAGGCAGTGCCTGGGGCTCTGTTGGCTGCCGTTGGGGAAGGGAAGGAAAGCGAAGAAAATGGAGCTGAGAGGGCCCCAAAAGTGGGGGCAAGGGAGCCATGGAGTCCTTCCTTTAGTTCCAGGATAAAGAGCTCCACTGAAGGCCCAGGGAATTTGGGGGGGCACACCCATCCCCCCCATTGCTAGATGTCCCTCAGAGAGAGAGTTCTGCTTCCTTTGCCAAGGAGAGGGCCTTCCCTGGCACTGGGCTCCACAGGGAGGGGGACTGGTCCGTCCTCTGCACAATGAGTTAGGAAACCTGAGATCCAAATCCTGACTCACCTTTGGATAATCTGGGGGACCCCGGGCCTCAGTTTTCCTGGCTATGACATGATGCACCTGGACCTCCCATCTCCCTAGTCCCTTCTGGCTCTGAATGGAGGCCCTTACCTTGCCTCCTCCTCCTCCTGCCTCCCTCCCCCACATTTTTCTGGGATGCTTTCACATTGAGAGCACTGGACAATCCTTGGCCTGTGTGGCCTTGAGAAGGACCTTCCCTGCTCTGAGCCGCAGCTCCCTTGGACCCCACCTGGCCCTCCACATATCCCCCTTTTCTGTTCACTTGCTCCTTTGCGGCCTTTTCCTCTCCCCAACCTGATCTAACAGAATCACTCAGGATTTTGGCCCATACAGGCCACAAGAGAAACCTTCCAGGACGGACAGGGAACAGACAGGCCCTCAATTTCCCCTAAAGGACTCTAGGGTGGGGGGAGGCAACAGGGCCCATGTGTCCTGTCTGTGGCCTGGCCTGGCTGGTTCCTGTCCTGTGGTGACCCCAGGTGACCAGGGCCATGTTTCTCTTTTAGGTGATGAGGTCATTTGGAGACAGACTCTTGCAGGCTGGGTCAGCAGCTGTCCTTGGGCCGGACTCCACCCCAGGGCCCCCCAGAAAGCCCAGACCTGACACCCCTCACTGCCTCAGCTCTGGCCCCCCCATAGATTCCCCAAAGTCCACATGACAGGCTGGACAAACGGCCCCTCTAACAGCCTAGGGAGAAGCTCTTCCCAAAGCAGGTAAAAAGTTTGTTTTCCAGACTGAAGATAGAAAAAAAACCCCTGACAGGGGGTGGAAAGCAGGGAGCAGGGAGGCTCCCCGGGGCTTATGGAGTTCCCACCCTGAGCCTAAACTGCACTTTCATATTTTTCTTAGTTAAAAGACGTGCAGCTGAGCCTCCCACCAGGGGACCACCAAAGTTAAACCCAGTGAAGCTTCCTTGCTCAGGGTCCCAGTTCATTATGGGGGAGATGGGGAGCTTACACCCCCCTTCCTGGGTCCCAGAAGCTCCCAGGGCCACAATAGGGGGTCCTGTCCTTCTGTCCTGTCATCTTGGGGTCCTGCTCCGGTGGTTTGTGCCCAGAGCTTCTGGCTGGGATTTCCAGTTGTGTCACTTTGCTCAGAAAGGCCCTTCAGCCCATCTAATGCCTGTCCCCTGCAAAGTGAGGGGAAGTCTGGACAACTCTCAGGTCTGACCCAGCTGGCCATCAAGCAATGGCTTCCTCCCTCCACCTCTCCTGTCCCCTCACCCCAAACCCCCATCACTTTACATATAAATTGGCCTTTCTTTGGGGACCAAGTGCTTCCTCTTCATTTTCCTCCCGTGCTCTGGCATGGGTCAGACTCCCCGGGTCCCCCAGGCCTCTAGACCCCAGACCGAGGATCCTATTTCTAGTTTCTCTGCCCCAGACCTCATGAGGGGAAGCAGCTCCTGGGAGGGAGGGACCAGCCATCCCAGTGAAGGTCAGCCCTTTGGTATGTAAGGGGCCCTCAAACCAGTCCAGCAGAAGCAGCCAGAGCCCTGAGGGGGAGCAGGAGGGCAGCATGTGCCAGGGAAAGCCCCAGCAGCACCGTGACCCCCTTCTGCTCCCAGGCTGGACTGGGAGCACAGACTTCTCTAGAACAGCCGAGCTTCCACGGAAAGTGACCCCGGGCTCAGAAGGCCTGGGGACAATGGGACAGGGACCAGGCCCCAGCTGCTGTGCAAGTTCCCGGACACTCAGCCCTTAGTCCTTCCAGTGGTTCAACCTCAGGAGCAAAAGTGCTTTTATTGGAGGAAGTGGCAGGGAGCAGGAGGCCTTCCCCAGGCACTTTGGGCCCTCTCTGAGGTGCAGGAGTCTCTCCCTCTGCCTTGCAGCTGGCACCTTCCCTTTGGTGTGACCCCAGCATAATATGAGCCCCCAACGAGCAGGGCTGTCCTTTCCAGATCCCCAGCTTTCTGCCCACAGGAAGGCTGGCTACAGGACTCCCACTCCCTGGAGCTGCCCTTAGAACCCTGAGGGGAAAAGCAGCCTGGAGGCTTCTGGGAAAGTAAGACTAGAGCAGGATGTGTGACCCCCAGTGAGGCAGGCCCTCCTCTGAGCACCTCCAGTGAATCTGAGAAGCCATAATTCGGGCCTTTCCCACTAGTTCTAGTAACAAAGCTCATTGAAAACTTCTTTTTGATGAAAAGGGGGATATTCTTAGAGTATTTTTTCTGGCCTAAAGCCCTCCCCCTCTGCTGACTTTTTTCTGGTTTATTACAATGTATAGAACCCCAGCAATCACCTTCCTTAGGGACATGGTTTAAGAGCTGCTCCCTCTGAACCTGCAGTAAGGGGGTCCTTGCCTCCCCTTCCCCTGCTGGGAGCTGCCCTCCAGGAGGGGACGTGATCTCATAGCTGGGAAGGGGAGCTCCCTGCTCACCCTCCGCTGGGCCGGAATCTGACTGCTCACTTTGGGGAGACAGAGCACCCCAACCCTGGAGAGGAGGGTCCCGGGCAGATGGGGGGGTCACAGGGAGGCAGCTATTCTGCTATTTGGGAATGTTCCCCGAGAATGACATTGGGGCACTGGGTGACTTTCTCCTGATGTTTGTGACAACGTGTCCAGGCACAAAGTCACATGAGGGGGAATTGGGGGGTGGGGATGGGGGGCACTGCCAGTGTGAAATCTCTGCAGAAATGACCCTGCTGCAGTTATTACTGAAGCAGGGGTGAGGAAATCGTGAGCCCAGCACAGTCTGAAGTGGGAGCGGGGCCTGGGGGAGGGGCAAAAGCTCCTGCAGCCTTTGAGCCCCCAGGCTGATCCATTTGTCCCACTAGGGGGAAGAGATCCCGGATCAAAAGGCTTCATTTTTCTAATTTTGAGAGGCTGATTATTAGACTTTCTCCCGGACAGAAAGCTTTCCTCTGGTTATTCTGAGGGTGCAAACGGGAACCTGGGCTCTGTCAGAGCTCCTCCGCCTTCACTTCATCACATGGCCGACTGCCCCAAGTACTGTCTCGGTGGCCACAGTGCTGGGAGACACACAAAGCTGGGAGTTCGGATCCCTCCTCACACCCTCCCCAGCTCTGTGCTCCCGGTGGGGTGGGTTGATTTCCTCATCTGTAAAATGGGGACAGTAAATGGTGACACAGGAGCTGATAAGTCAGTGATGTCACAGTGCTTTTGGCTACAATCTTGGCCAAACATACAAGTGCCCACATCTTTACAAGGTATACATGCTAAATGTTTATTGTGGAGAAAGGAGAATAAAGAACAACGGTTCAACTCTGAAGTTCTTTAGACATTCCCTATTAATTTGTAGGGGATAGATTTGCTAAAAGGGATGAATGTGCATACAATTTTTCATAGGGGACACTGACTAGGAAGAATACGTACGAAAACACTGGTATCTAAGATCAAATGGAAAGAAGAACCACCCAAATGGGTTGATCTTAGGCCCCTAACAAATGAAAAAAAAAAATAAAGGCCCTTTGGGAGAATTGTCAGCAATTACAAACTGGGCACATAAAACAATCCATTAGCCCATGGAATCCCCCCATATTCACTACAAAAAAGAAATTGGGAAAATGGAGAAAGTTAAAAGATTTATTCATATTAATAATAGAATGGAATCTATGGGCAGCTTATACCCAGGACTTTCCTCACCCAATATTATCACGATGAATCACACAGATGGATCATTGACATCAAGGATTGCTTTTACTCTATTCATTTAACATCGGAAGACTGTCCATATTTTGCATTTTCAACATCTTCCGCAAATTTGAAGGAACCTTACTCAAGATTTCAACAGCAAGTCCTTCCAAAGGATATAAAAACAAGCCTACTATGTTTCAACAGAAAATGGCAGAAAATAAAGCTCCTATCAGAACCAAATGAAAAGGAGCATGCATTGTACACGACATAGATGGCATCCTATGTGCCCATTATGATCGGGATATTGTACAACAGATACCGAGACACAGCTTCCGCTCTCAAATTTCTCCATGGATCTCAGTTCCAGAGATGGCCAATATGTCCAGGGAAAGGTTGTTATGGCCCTGGCACAGTGAGGGCCCTTGGGATCTTTCTCACAAGGAGGGATGCTGGCTTCTGACTATGCATATAAGTCATATAATAATAATAATAACTACTATTTATGGAGCATATCCTATGAACCAGGCTCTGTGCTAAGGGCTTCACAATTACCTCATTTGATCCTCACTACACCCTCAGGAAGTAGGTGCTATTATTACTCCATTTTACATCAGAGCAAACTGAGGCAATTGCAGGTGATTTACCAGGGTCCCATAGCCAGCAGGCATCTAAGGCTGCAGTGGGACTCAGTTCTTCCTGACTCTAGGTCTGAGCTCCATGTAGTGCCTCACTTAGCTGCCCCTTTGTTCAGGACAGGTTTCCCTGGAGCTCCTGACTTAGTCCTTGCCCTACCCCTTAGCTTGGCTCTCTTCCTTCCCAGCTGAGGGGTCAGAGAACAATAGGGCTTGGGCAGGACCATGGAGAGCCCTGGGCCCTCCCATAGGCCCACCCTGTTCTGCCTGAGGCTGTACTAGATGAAGGACCTGGAGCCAAGGAGACCTCAAAGGTCATGAGTCCCATCCCCTCCTGCTCCAGAAGAGGCCCAGGGAGGTCAGGAATCTCATCCAATCACAATGATCAGCTGAGATCACCCTGGGGGTAAATGACGGGTGATCAAAGGAACATGTGCTAGGAAATCCCTCTGAGTGGATCAATGTGTAAACCAGGCCAAAGCAGAGGTTTGTGAGCTCCTGGTCACAGATTCTAATGGCAAAGAGGCCCAGAGAGGGGATTTAGCCTCAAGGCCTGTGAGAAGGTGCTTAGGGAGCCCTGGCAAAGCAGGGGCAATATTGCCTATTCTTGTATATTATTCCCATTGATACAGTGATCTGTGGGTCAGATATGGGCAGTCCTGAGCACTTGGGAATCCCAATTTCCTTCTGTTTTAGGAGCTGTGATCACTGAGGAGGCAGCGCCCTGAAAGCAGTGGCCGGGGATGGTATCCATATAGGTCGGCTCCAGGAGACAGGAAAGGGGCTCGGGGCATTGCCATCCCTAAAGCTCTGGGGCTCTGTCATCAGGGATGGCACCTGTAGAGTGGTTGCTGTTATATTGATGAAGGTGGGCTCCTGATCCAAGGGTTGCTTCCCTCCATAGTCACTGCAGGGGAAGCTGAGCCAGTGGCCGGGGGGAACCAAACTTTTCCCATCAGGTTTTGCAATATAGAGTTGTGGGTTGTCTTTATTAAATGTGAAAGGAGATGGTACCAAGGTGATGGTGTCCAGGGGTGACTTACACAGTCTCTTCTTGGGTCCCTTGTGGCTGCAGCTTGCCCCTCAGCTCCACATGTTCCCTTCTCTTCTGGTTTATGTCATTTATTTTATGCAAAATATTTATAAGTGCAAAGACAACTTTCACAGCCCCACTTTTACAAGAGACTTTTCCCAAATCTCCTTAAGTCTACTGCTCTCTGTGTCATTTATCTCCAATTCATCTTGTCTCTATTTTGCTTGAACAATTATTTGCAGGGAGTCTCCCTCATTGAATTGAGTTCCTTGAGAGTAGGGACTATATTTCAGCTTCTTGAATATCCCCGTGGCTGAGCCTAGTCCTGGGACAGAGCAGAGCTTCATAAATGCTGGGGGGCTTGACAACTGCTCTGAGCTCCCCGCAGGACATTTCCTGACATCTAGCCTAGGTTTGGCTGCTGGTCTGAATTTCCATTTCTGTGCAGCTCTGGTCAGATCCTGACTTCTTGGTTAAGGCAACGCTCAAGTTTCTGAAGATGTACACTTCCAGAGTCAGTGATGGACACGAGGAAGGGGGTCTGGGGAAGGCACAGGCATTTCTCAGAACTTCCCACGGTTCTTATGGGTGTAAGTGATGGCATTAACCTGAACCTTCTGCTCTGAGAGGCCTTAGGGCTGAGGGCCCTCCTGGAGACCTCCCTTCCTGCACACACCTCAGTCCCTCCTCTTTCTCATTTCCTTCCTTGTTCCTGGGCTGCCCATGTTCTTTTCTGGATGTTCTCAATGGGACAACGCCTCCCTCTGATCTGGGGACAGCTTTTTATTACAATCCCTCATCCTGGGGCTTGGATTGGTTCAAGGAGGTATTAGGACCTCATTCATAGTTAATTCTGAGAGAAGGAAAAACATTCTTCTATACCAAAGGTCATTCCTTCTAAACGCAGGTGGGGTGGGAAATTCCTTTGACTTACACAATGTGGCAGAAAACCCTGAACCTGTGCCCTGCCATTGTAGGAACCAGGATCTTTTCCCTGTAGTACAGTCTCCTTAACCTAAAACCTGGCAGAGTGACTCAGTGGAAGAAGGATCAGGGACATTCACTTCAGACTCTGGGAGGGTCAATGTAGTGAACCCCTTGTCACCCGGCTCACCCACAAAGTGCGACAAACATTTTGGCTCTTTGCTAAATAATGTTCACTTTGCTGGGAAGATACAGAAACTCTTGCTTTGACCTGGTATTTGGGCTGGGGTAGATCAAATATAAATGGCTACTGTGCTGGGGGGAGGACTTTTGTCTAGGAATATCTTCTCTCCCTAATCAATAACAAGGAGCTTCTGTCGAGCTCTCTCTTTGAGTTCCTTTCTCTCAGCCAGAATTCTCTTCCACTATTCCTTCCCTCTGAGGGTGATTTGGATGGGTGTGGGGGGGATTTTTTACCTCTCTCCCCCTTTAATGGAATTTGTAGCTACAAGAAAGAAGTATGGGAACATGTACCTGCCTGGGCAAGCCCAATTCCAGGCCATATTATTCCATATCTTTCCTTTGAAGGGTCAGTGAGTCTATTGAAAGAAAACAGCAGGGGATGTTTGTAAAGCATTTTTTAACATGAAGATTAAATAAACAAGATTGTGAGGCTCCTTTCTGAATTTTTCTGAAGTGTTTAAAAACACATACACACACTATTTCTCATTTCCACACTACTCATATTAGGACTCTCAAACTTAACAAAGGCCACAAGGTCATTTTGTTTAAGCTAATGAACACTTGACCCTTTGTTACCCACCCTCCTCCCACTCTACACAAATTTTAGTTCAATAAAATAAAGTGTTAACTTGTGAAATAAAGAAAGAAAGAACAAAAGAAAGAGTCAGTGATCAAAAATCCTGGGGGGAAAGGAAGTTTCCACTCTTGTGGGTTAAGAATAATTTAGAGCAAGTGACAACTTTCAGTAGGAGGTGATTTCTTTGATGCACATGGGTTCTGGGCTGACAATTCTGATCATATTAGACCATCTGGGAGCTGAAGACTAAATCTGAGTCAAGACCTTTCTTTGGTAACCTGGAGAGCTAGACCTCCCATCATTGGGCAGGTCTCTTGGCCAATGGAAACGTCTGCTTTCCACTTCTGCCATGTTGTTCTGCTTCAGGAAGAATGATGGGCACTTATTAGGTGCATCAAAGATGCCTGGTTCTGAGTCCTTGCCTGTTGGGCCTTCTCTGTGGTGAAGTAATAAACAGCTGCCCTACTGCCAGTACCCCTGTGTATCTTCAGTACCCTTTTCCAGCCAGATTAGCCATCGTCTCCTCAGTGTTCTGGGTGGGGTGCAATGGTCCACTCAGAACACAAAGGTTCAATTACACCTTGTCTTTAGCAAAAGTTCATTCAAATATCCCCAGCTAAAAGTGGATCCTGAGGAGGGTCAAAGTAAAAAGAAACAAAGTTCTATAGAATTCCAAGAGTTCTATGCCAGAGAGGGAGGGCTGTCTGAAGTTTCTTTGTCCAAAGGGCCCACAGCTTGATCCAAGATTAATCCACCTGGAAACAAAGTCTTTAAAAACCACTGGTCTCTATGATAGCTTATTTATTCACAAAATGTCCCAAGAAATGTCCTGGAACTTGTGGCTTGTGGTGTGTGTGTGTGTGTGTGTGTGTGTGTGTGTGTGTCTTAAATGAAGCCTCCCTAATTCCACCAATATCCTCTGTTAGGAGCACTTTGAGGAGACCCTACACAGGAGTCATAATGAAGCTTTGTTTTAACCTTATTTTTAAGACTGAGATTTACTCCAAAGTGGAAACAATAGGCCCGTGAGAGGAGTCTGACCTCCCCATTTGGAGGGGCAAATTCTCTCAAGGTAAATCTGGGTTTTACTATCTAGATGTAGAGCCTGTTGTGGGAGGAACTTGCTGTACTTACAGGTGACTATGGGGCACTGGAACTCATCCTGTTGGACCATGCTGGGTAGTAAGGCTCCAGAGATTTCAATCTAGGAATATAGAGTAGAAGGAGGGACCTGTGGCTACCGTACCATGAAGTGGAGGCCAGGAACTTACAGAGATCCGGAGTGGATCTTCCTTTGGAAGGGTCTCAGATTGGACAGGGACAGTTAAGTGAGTGACAGGAGGCAAGTTCACATCTGGCCTCAGGCACTTACTGGAATCACTTTGTGACCCAAGGCAAGTCCTTCATATTATTTGTTTCAGTTACTCCATCAATCAAAGGAGTTGGAGGGGGAGCTGCAAAGCCCTCTAGGAAAACCTCAAAATGGTTTAGATTAGACATGACTAAAATGACTGAACCTTGCCTGGCCCAATTTCTAGATCTAGAGAAGGAAGGGACCAAACTAGTATCACAAGGTCTCTGAGGTCCCTCCCAGGTCTGGCTATATGATCCGTAGACTTTTTGTAGGTAATCAGGTTGGGAAGATGGCCTGGGATCAAGTAGGCAAAGGCATATATACCAAAGTATTTTGTATTTGATTCTCTTCATTTTTCACTGGTTTTCACTGCCAGGAGCAGCATCCCTTCCCTTAGGACTAAAATGATCTCTTGAACTGGAATCACAAAGCAAAGTGGCCCCATCTCATCCACTAGGGTGCCTCTCCCTCAGACTGGAGGGCTGAATGGAGCCATAAATTCTGGTCCAAAGGGTTTCTGACGGCAAGAATTCCACCTATGAACTTCTCTAAGGGCAGTGATTGGGAGTAGGAAGGGAATTAGCTTTTGGGTAAAATCTCAGGATTGTTCTGCTCTGAATTGTATAAAGCCAGAAATGTCATTCTAATCTCCTGGGAGTCATTTTTCATCTGGAAAGTAAAGATTTCATGAAAGATTTTCTCTAAATATCTCTGGGACTTCAGAAGTCTTGGCTCCCATCACCCAAAGTGCAAAGGTCTATCTGTAGATCTTGTGATTTTAACCTTCTCAGGTGGGGAATATGATGAGTCTGCAAGTGTCTTTGTTCTAGTTGTTGGAGAGTGCAAATCTGTCATCAGAATCCTGGACTGAGAATGTTCTGAGGTTGCTTTCATCTCTAACGGATGGATGTTATAATCCTACATAAAGAGTGAGTCCCACTAGGAGAGGAAAACTATGGGTCCTGGACTTTCTATAATGACTCTTCAAAATGGATTACACTGTGCCCTGAGCATGAGATCTGGCTGACATGGACCAAGGCGCAGGGAACTGAATGAGCATCATAGCTAACAATTTTGGTCTTTTAGGGAAATTGTCATCTCTGAAAGATTTGATACATCTTGTAACTTACAATAGAATATTCCATGAGGTTTCTTCATCACAGGTTATTAGTTGAAATCAGGTCACAAACTATTTTCCTACAAAAGGCACCTCTGGGATGTAGCCTGACTTTGAACAAGGGAAAGAGAGGTCAAAATATAATTTTGCAATTATGATTTTCCCCTGGATGCAGGGACGCAGCTGAAGATGCCCCAGGCAGTCTGGTCCCCGGAATTCTTCTGAGATTGAGACTTCTCTGTGGAATAAGAGGGTTGGGCCCCATAGTTATCTAAAAATAAATGTACTGGGAGACAGAGAGAAAGTATATAATGGTCAATGATCTTGTACCATTGTCCTTCTCTTGCATAAGGACTAATGTCTCACTGTTTCCTCCAGTGTGACCTGTAGATCAGAGTCCGGTCTTCTGTAGATAGACAGGTCATGTCTGGTGCTGAAAAGTTTCTCATCAGTCCATGACTCAAGCAGCTGACTTGGCTGTAGCATGAGCAGTCAGTTGATTACCTGAGAGTTAAAACTTTGGTTACTGTTCAGGGGGATGTGGCCCTGTATTGTGAGAAGCATTTCTCACCTCGTTTCTTCCCTTGCTGTGTCTCTGTTGCTGCAGCTCCCAGGTTCTAGGGAGCTTTGCTACAAAGATGATCAACCCCTGCATTACATCAGTGGAGATGTGGAGATTGGCTTCTTTTTACCCATAGTCTCACCTGAAGTGAGCAATGTAACGGGAGCAGAACGGTTTCAGAGTCCTCCTAACAAGTCTTGTAGGGCTTATAGGTAAGTGTCTCTCTATCTGCCTGTGCTTGTTTCCACTGTGATGATGCAAGAAAAGTGCTCATTGTTCAGTATGAGCCGGGATGCTCTCTCCTCTCCCTGTCTCTTAATGTCTGTATCTTCTTGTCAGCTTTCATTCTGTCTCCTTAACATCAGAGTTAAAGAAAGAAAACCTTTCTCCCCTCCTTTCCTGTCCCATTCCCCATCAAACAGGCCATCCCCAGGTTTCTCAATCCCTACCAGGGTCAGTCTTTTATCCCCATTCCTTCCAGGCCATCCTGACATCATGTAAATATTGAAGGGTTAATGGCCTGAAGCAGCACCCCTGCTGCCTTTCTCTCCTAGGACAGAGTTATTGCTGAGTGTACAGATCCTGAGTAAGGGAAATCCGCCCCATTCACAGGAAGGAAAGCTGTGTCTCCTCTCTAGCTTTGCCTATCTGACAAGAGAGCAGGCCCATTTAGGAAGTCATGGGACCCTTTCTTCAGGAAATTTAGGGTTAGGGATAATTCTACTCCTCCCACCTCATTTATGAGTGGGAAATATGATCTTTTGTTTACTCTTTCTTGTGGATAAGTGGATTTATCATTATTTTCTATTCTTTTTGGACAAAGTAATGTTGTCATGAAAGTCAGCATGTCCCAGGAATCTCAAAGGTACTGAGTAGGTTAGGACTGATGGAGCCTGAAATGAGGGCTTGGGAAATTTGACTTTATTTGGAAAAGACTAAATTGCGTAGAATGCAGTGCTAGCAAGTACTCAGAGTTGCAAATGGCTTTATGAAATGCCTGTTCCCACTTTATGAAATGCCTGTTTCCAGACAGGGATGTCTGGAAAATTCTGTTTTCTCAAGGTGGTATGACGGGGGCTTCCTTTAATTTCTCAAGCTAACTATTCCTTTACTGGATGAACTCAGGACAGATGGGTGTGTATTTACTTCCTGGGATTTTTCAAGGCATCCTGACATTTTTGCTGCTGCATAGGTCTTAGTTTTTGGCATTGTCAGTATTAAATCTCTTTGCAAAACTCTCTTTTACATAGCAGGATCTCAGTATATAGCAATGAAATACTGAAATCTAACCTTTTGTAAGTCTGCATTGTAGCAAAAAAAAAAATCAGATTCCTCCACCGATTTATGGATCGTTTTCCTCTATCACATCAGAGGAGAAGCTGATCGGCTATTTATTCTGTCTTCTGCTTGTTGAAAACAGATCATGAGTATCACTGAATGGTTCTTTGGCAGATAAGATTTCTTTTCTGAACCTTGTTGTAGCCTTATGTCATTAGTTAATCCCTCTGTATTTTTTTTATTTGTACTTTTCTTTGCACTTATAAATAAAAATTCCCTATGAATCACTATTCATGAATTATAAATATTTCATTACAATTGTGTATATTTTTGTCTAAGAAACAAGGCCATTAAATGATATTAATTATTAGTTATCCTTTTAATGCTTTAGTATGCTTCTTTTTATTCTATTTATTCAGCATCTAGGAAAAGTGGGAAGTGTGACCTAGAGGGAGAAGTGTCAAAACCCACTGGTGAAACATTTAATAAAAATCCTGTTCTAAATCAAATACACTTTTAAGTTTTATGAATTATTTGATTTTACCTTGAGAACTTCTGCACCCCAAGGAAAACCCAAGAAACTCTATATTATCTGCACCAATGATAATTTGATGGAAATTGAATATAAGTAGTATAATGTCACTAACCTTTTCCATCCATAAAACAAGCCCAGAGTACAAAATTTGAATTTAATTTTAAATATTGCCTAGAATAATAGACGCATAAGTTCTTTGCTATTGGGCTCCTGGTTGAAGATCTGGTACTGAATCAAAATCTTGGAACTGACTTCTCTTCTCAAGTCCTGAGAAAAAAGGAAAAAGTGAGTAGAGAGAAAAGCTGAACTATGAACTTATTTTAGAGGAGATATTAGATAAGACCTGAGTAAAATATTGGTGGCCTGGATATGTGGCACCTTCTTTTCTCACACTGATTTGAATTTAGATGTTTAATTTCCTCCTCTTGAAAGGACCTCTGCCAAATACCCAGACATCAAATCTCCTCAGTTTTCATAGACAATGATGACCTTCATGAAGTATTCCCTTATTTCTTCAGAGAAATGGGCTCTCATTCTATGGTTTCTATATATATATCAGTGACTCTAACGAAGCTAATTATTCTTTTCCCACCTCACATCCCAATACCTTATTTCTCCCTCCCATTATCCTCTAAGCCTTCTAGAGTCAACAAATATCCATGTCTTCTTATGGAATGAGTGAATGACTCAAGCAAGCAGAGTTACAGGACATAAAGCTGATAGTCCTCCCCATTTAAAAAATTACAAAAGAATAGAATATTGGAACAGTGTGTATGGATAGAGGCTATTTTGAATTCAAATGGAAGGAGTTAAACAGCTATTGCAATCCTTAGTTTTAATCAAATGTTGGGAAAGTCCCTCTTCTGAAATGAATTCTTTGTGAAGGTCGTTTTAATATTCTATAACCTTTACTATTAATTCACCAGAACTACTGAAAAATTATGTATATATCTGCCAGTCTTCACTCTGGCATAGGATTAATCAAATCCAATCTGTTGCCCAACATTTCCCTGGGATACAGTATTTAGCTCTATTCCAGTGAAAAGGACCTTGGAGAGCTATGGTGGCTGTCTAGACCACCAGCTCATCCTAATTATAACTGCAGAGAGCAAGAAAAGATTGTGGCTGTCATTGGAGGAGCCACTTGACTCTCTCTGTTCAGATGGGACCTTAACTTGAAGCCACTACCATTTTACCTCAGGTAGATGAGATAGAACCTAAATAGATTCTCTGTTATTTAATGTACAACCTAGTAGTCATAGCAGTAGTATTTGTAGTAGAAGTAGTAGGATCACCAGCAGTGAATTAAAATGCATTTATCCATGACTTTAAAAATTTTTTTTAAAGTTTTACAAATATGATTCTTTTGATCTTCACAACAAACTCATAATGAAGATATTTGTATAACTCCATTTACAATGGAGGATATTGTGACTGGGGAAAAGTTAAATTATTATCCATACAGCTAACGATTAACTGTGAGTACTAATTAATCTACATTTTTCATAGATCAGTTTAACTCTCTAGTGACTGAACAAAGCCACTGTCTTCATCATCAGGAAAATTGAATGACTCCTGGAACATCAACCGTATTGTAAGACAAGAATGCATTTAGCTTTCAATCCAAGAAAGCATCTGAAAGCAAAACTAGTTATACTTGCCATTATGCAGATAAGTTCAATGATGACTGGAAGTTAAAAGTGTTTACTCAATATTACACAATTCACTGTTGGAAGAGAACTGATTAGATCTTACCATTCTTGACTTTAAGATAAATGATCTTTCAGTCTTTTACATCTCATTTTATGAGCTTCATCTTACATAATCACTTAGTCCCTTACTACTAGTCCAGAATTTATTGAGATGACAACTATTTGTAAAAGGAAACTGAGCATGATCACTGATGTAGAAGGTGTGTGTTTTGGGGAGCACTGCGAAACCTGTCCACAGAACTTTCCTAAGAACTTCATAAGCACTTTTATGAAGTACAAGAGTTTGAGAACATTCCTGACATTGTTCTCAAAGAGGATACTAACTTTATTAGTAGGCACAGTGGAAGGGAAAACAGGCAGTTACAATAGACAACATTTCAGAGAAAGCACCTCATCTTTTCAAAACTGAAAGAGACTTCTCTG
The DNA here is from genome assembly GCF_902635505.1 of Sarcophilus harrisii. Taxonomy (NCBI): domain Eukaryota; kingdom Metazoa; phylum Chordata; class Mammalia; order Dasyuromorphia; family Dasyuridae; genus Sarcophilus; species Sarcophilus harrisii. The sequence goes on from NC_045427.1 coordinate 33,901,691, forward strand.
AACACTGTAAGTTTTAAAAGCTAAAACAATAGTGAATTTTATCACTGGTCAGTCAGATGAGTGACTGTTTAATGTGTTCAAGCAAAGAAGAGAATTTAAAGGGATGGTTTATGGAAGAGAAACAATGAAAATTTAGATTGTTTCATTTAAAGGGAATGGAGGTCAGTTTTGAATATGAAAAAATGCATATGAAAAGGTGAAGAAGTAGAAGCCTCTCTCCATTTATATCCACATTCCTTATTTTAAAGGGCTCCTGATTTAACCTAAAACTATTTAACTAAAATTTCTTTACAGATACAGATTCAATATTTAAAAGATATGGAGAAAAACCAATTGGGATCTTGGTTGTGTCTAACATTGAAATTATAAATAGTCCTGACCACACACACTTGGAGAATAGTAAAAACCAAAACTACAAGCTCAAAAAGGAAGCATAGAATTAATTCCTAAGATGTCCTTGGCAAACCTGACTGAACCGAGTAATTGAGGGTTCATGGAAAGCCTTCATCTAGGACCTTTATTGCCAGATAATATAATAGCAGAAAGAATTGGTCTAGAGAAGAGAGGCAATCTATTCCGATGGGATTATTTTTCCTTGATCCTGATCAGAACATGGCAGGATAAATTGAATAAATCTCATTTCACCAAATGGGCAGATTTCTCTTTCCTATTATAATGTGTGGGTAAATATCTGACCTCAGATCTGAAACAATAGTAGTCATAGATGATTTGAATTTATCAACCCTTATACAGTCCATGAATATCTGTATTTGTCAATTAGGACAAATATTCTTATAAGATTATGAGTAATGATTATCAAATTTTGGAACAGGCTTTCTGATGTGTCTTGGAGAGTAAACAATACATTACATGTTGTGTCTGATGACAGTTAATGTGGGCTCATCTGTAGAGCAGAGTAATGTTAAGTATAAAGAGTAATAGATATCCCTGATGTAATTAAACCGTGCTCTCTTTTTCTCCTGGCTCCAGGGCACTGATCTGAGTACAGCCTCAGGCAGAGCCAGGGGTGGGCCTGTGGGAGGGCCCAGGGCTCTCCATTCCTGCCCAAATCCATTATTCTCTGACCCCTGAGCTGGAAGGGAGGGCCAAGCTAAGGGGAGGGCAAGAGCTAAGTGAGGCTCAGGGAAACCTGGCCTGAACAAAGGCAGCTAAGTGAGAACAGTACATGGAGCTCAGGCCTGGAGCCAGGGAGAACCAAGTCCCTGCAGCCTTAGACACCTGCTGGCTGTGGGACCTAGAAACCCCTCACAAGTTACTCAGTTTGCCCTGATGTAAATAGATAATAATAGCACCTATCTCCTGAAATTGTAGTGAGATCAAAGAGATGACTGTAGGCCCTTAGCACATGGCCTAGCTCTGGATGCTCCATAAATAGTAGTTATTAGTATTAGTAGTAAATGAGTTAATAGCTGTAAATAGCTCAGCACAGTCCCAGGCACATTGTGGGCATTTATACTGGCAGTTACTATTACAGCACAGAAATTCTGCAAGCCAAGGCATAGGACATTCCCTACACCTCAAGTTTCAAAGTTTGGGGTCTCCTGGGATATGAATTCATTCTAGCAGCTCACCAGCCCTGAGGCCTCCCTCCTCCTAGAACATTCCTTCTGCATCCCCAAAAGCTGGAGAGGCCTGATTCACTCCATTACACAGTTATTAGACACCTAGTAAAGGAGGACAGCCCCTCACCCTCTGGTTTTACATTCCTCTGGGGAGATATAATATGTACAGAACTATAAAAAAGAAGGAAGGGCAGCTGGGTGAGGCAGTGTTGAGAGCCTGGCTCTGGATTCAGAAAACATCTTTCTAAAGATCAAATCCGGCCTCAGAACATTGATAATCTGTGTGATCTCAGCCAAGTCACTGTTTGCCTCAGTTCCTCATGTCTAAAATGAGCTAATTAAAGGGAATGACAAAATACTCCAGTAATACTGCCAAGAGAAAATCAGAAATAGGGTCAGGAAGAGTGGGACATGATTGAAAATGGCTGAATTAGAAAACCAAAATAAAGAAGCAGAAAATTAGACTACAAAGGGAAGGTGGATGGAAGAAAGCATTTCTTAAGCCCCTACTATGTGCAGGACCTTATGTATTCAGGACAGAAACACACCTAGGGAGCAAGAGAGGAGATCTCCTAGAAAGCACATGGCAGAAGAGCTAAGCCTCTGAGCTCAAAAAGAAAGAAACAAAGAATATGTATAGAATATATATCCCATATGCATTTATACAAGTATACATATACAAATATAGATATATACTTACACACAGGGACTTTTCATACTTAAAAGGCCAAAAAATGCCAGTTTCTGTTGTTGTTGGAAATTATTCCCATCACCCCTCACCAAAGGGAGAAAGAGGCTTCTGAGATGGAACAGCCAGGATGGGAGAACATAGGTAGCCCCTGGGACCTGGGAGCTCAGGCAGTGCCTGAGGGCTCTGTTGGCTACCATTGGGGAAGGGAAGGAAAGCGAAGAAAATGGAGCTGAGAGGGCCCCCAAAGTGGGGGCAAGGGAGCCATGGAGTCCTTCCTTTAGTTCCAGGACGAAGAGCTCCACTGGTAGGGAATTTGAGGGGCACACCCCATCCCCCATTGCTAGATATCCCTCAGAGAGAGAGAGTTCTGCTTCCTTTGCCAAGGAGAGGGCCTTCCCTGGCACTGGGCTCCACAGGGAGGGACTGGTCCGTCCTCTGCACAATAGTTGAAACCTGAATCCAATCCTGACTCACCTTTGGATAATCTAGGGGACTGAGCCTCAGTTTTCCTGGCTATGACATGATGCACCTGGACCTCCCATCTCCCTAGTCCCTTCTGGCTCTGAATGGTATACCTCCTCCTCCTCCTGCCTCCCTCCCCACATTTTCAGGATGCTTTCACATTGAAGCACTGGACAATCCTTGGCCTGTGTGTATGAAGGACCTTCCCTGCTCTGAGCCGCAGCTCCTTGGACCCACCTGGCCCTCACATATCCCCTTTTCTGTTCCTTGCACTCCTTTGCGGCCTTTTCCTCTCCCCAACCTGATCCCCTAGCCAGAATCACTCAGGTTTGTATACAGACCTGAGAGAAACCTTCAGGACAGACCAGGAACAGACAGGCCCTCAATTTCCCTAAAGGACTCTAGGGTGGGGGAGGCAACAGGGCCCATGTCCTATCTGTGGCCTGGCCTGGCTGGTTCCTGTCTGTGGTGACCCCAGGTGACCAGGGCCATGTTTCTCTTTTAGGTGATGAGGTCATTTGGAGACAGACTCTTGCAGGCTGGGTCAGCAGCTGTCCTTGGGCGGACTCACCCAGGGCCCCCCAGAAAGCCCAGACCCTGGCTTCTGCCTCAGCTCTGGCCCCCCCCATAGATTCCCAAAGTCACATGACAGGCTGGACAAAACGGCCCCTCTAACAGCCTAGGGAGAAGCTCTTCCCAAAGCAGGTAAAAGTTTGTTTTCCAGACTGAAGATGAAAAAAAACCCCTGACAGGGGTGGAAAGCAGGGGCAGGGAGGCTCCCAGGGCTTATGGGTTCCCACCCTGAGCCTAAACTGCACTTTCATATTTTCTTAGTTAAGACGCAGCTGAGCCTCCCACCCAGGGACCACCAAGTTAAACCCAATGGCTTCCTTGCTCAGGGTCCCCAGTTCATTATGGGGAGGAGATGGGAAGCTTCACCCCCCCTTCCTGGGTCCCAAGCTCCCAGGGCCACAATAGGGGTCTGTCCTTCTATCCTGTCATCTTGGGGTCCTGCTCCAGTGGTTTGTGCCCCAAACTTCTGGCTGGGATTTCCAGTTGTGTCACTTTGCTCAGAAAAGGCCCCTTCAGCCCATCTAATGCCTGTCCCCTGCAAAGTGAGGGAAGTCTGGACAACTCTCAGGTCTGGCCCAGCTGACATCAAGCAATATTTCCTCCCTCCACCTCTCTGTCCCCTCACCCCAAACCCCCATCACTTTACATATAAGGTAGCCTTTCTTTTGAGGACCAAGTGCCTTCCTCTTCATTTTCCTCCGTGCTCTGGCATAGGTCAGACTCCAGGTCCCCAGGCCTCTAGACCCCAGACCGAGGATCCTGTTCTAGTTCTCTGCCCCAGACCTCATGGGGGAAGCAGCTCCTGGGAGGGGAGGACCAGCCATCCCAGTGAAGGTCAGCCCTTTGGTATGTAGGGGCCCCTCAAACCAGTCCAGCAGAAGCAGCCAGAGCCCTGAGGGGGAGCAGGAGGGGCAGCATGTGCCAGGGAAAGCCCAGCAGCACCATGACCCCTTCTGCTCCCAGGCTGGACTGGGCACGGAACTTCTCTAGAACAGCCGAGCTGCAGAGTGACCCCGGGCTCAGAGGCAAAGGACAGTGGGACAGGTTCTGAGCCTGGCTGCTGTGTGCAAGTTCGGACCTCAGCCCTTAAGTCCTTCAGTGGTTCAACCTCAGAACCCAAAAGTGCTTTGTGGAGGAAGTGGCAGGGAGCAGGGCCTTCCCCAGGCACTTTAGGCCCCTCTCTGAGGGTGCAGGAGTCTCTCCCTCTGCCTTACAGCTGTCCTTTGGTGTGACCCAGCAATGGAGCCCCAACGAGCAGGGCTGTCCTTTCCAGATCTAGCTTTCTGCCCACAGGAAGGCTGGCGCTGGACTCCACTCCCTGGAGCTGCCCTTAGAACCTGGGGGAAAAGCAGCCTGGAGGCTTCTGGAGAGAAACAAGACTAGAGCAGGATGTGTGACCCCCAATAGAGGCAGGCCCTCCTCTAGGCACCTCAGTGAATCTGAGAAGCCATAATTCAGGCCTTTCCACTAGTTCTAGTAGCTTGACTCATTGAAAACTTCTTTTTTGATGAAAAGGGGATATTTCTTAGAGTATTTTTCTGACTCAGCCCTCCCCTCTGCTGACTTTTTCTGGTTTATTACAATGTATAAATTGTAATCACCTTCCTTAAGGACATGGTTTCAGGCTGCTCCCTCTAGACCTTCTGATAAGGGGGTCCTTGCCTCCCTTCCCTGTGGGAGCTGCCCTCCAGGAGGGGACGTGATCTCATAGCTGGGAAGGGGCTCCCTGCTCACCCTCGCTGGGCAGAATCTGACTGCTCACTTTGGAGACAGAGCACCCCAACCCTGGAAGGAGGGTCCGGGCAAAGATGGGGGGTCACAGGGAGGCAGCTATTCTGCTATTTGGAATGTTCCCGAGAATGACATTCAGAACACTGGAGCTTTCTCCTGATGTTTGTGACAGCGTGTCCAGGCACAAAGTCACATGAGGGAGTGGGGGGTGGATGAGGCACTGCCAGTCAAGAATCTCTGCAGAAATGACCCTGCTGCAGTTGTCACTAAACAGGGTGGGGAAATCGTGAGCCCAGCACAGTCTGAGTGGGAGCGGGGCCTGGGGAGGGGCAAAGCTCCCTGCAGCCTTTGGGCCCCAGGCTGATCCATTTTGTCCCACTAGGGAAGAGATCCAGATCAAAGGCTTCATTTTCCCCAATTTGAGAGGCTGATTATTAGACTTTCTCCCGGACAGAAAGCTTTCCTCTAGTTATTCTGAGGGTGCAAGGCAGGAACCTGGAGCCATCAGAGCTCCCTCCACCTTCTTCATCACATAGCCGTGCCCCAAGTATGCTACTGTCCCGGTGGCCCACAGTGCTGGGAGACACACAAAGCTGGGAGTTCAGATCCCCTCCTCCACCCTCCCCAGCTCTGTGCTCCCAGTGGGGTGGAGTTGATTTCCTCATCTGTAAAATGGGGACGGTAGTGAGCACAGGAGCTGATAAGTCAGTGATGTCACAGTGCTTTTAAAGCTACAATCTTATTAACATACAAGTGCCACATCTTTACAAGGTATACATGCTAAATGTTTATTGTGGAGAAAGGAGGAATAAAGAACAGCAGTTCAACTCTAGGATTCTTTAGACATTTCCTATTAATTTTGTAGGGATAGATTTGCTAAAAGGGATGAATGTGCATACAATTTTTCATAGGGAACTGCTGACTGGGAAAATACGTACAGCTTACTGGTATCTAAGATCAAAATGGAAAGAAGAACCACCCATAGGTTGATCTTAGGCCCCTAACAAATGAAAAAAAAAAAATAAAAGGCCCTTTAGGAGAATTGTGTAATTACAAACTGGGCATAAACAATCTTTAGCCCATGGAATCCCCATATTTCACTACAAAAGAAATTGGGAAAATGGAGAAAGTTAAAAGATTTATTCATATTAATAATAGAATGGAATCTATGGGCAGCTTATACCCAGGACTTTCCTCACCCAATATTATCACGATGAATCACACAGATGGATCATTGACATCGAGATTGCTTTACTCTATTCATTTAACATCAGACTGTCCATATTTTGCATTTCAACATCTTCCGCAAATTTGAGAACCTTACTCAAGATTTCAACAGCAAGTCCTTCAAGGATATAAAAACAAGCCTACTATGTTTCAACAGAAAGAGGAAATGGCAGAAAATAAAGCTCTATCAGAACCAAATGAAAAGGAGCATGTTACACATTATAGATATCCTATGCCCATTATGATCGGGATGTTGTACAACAGATACCCCGAGACACAGCTTCCGCTCAAATTTCTCATGGATCTCAGTTCCAGAGACCCAATATGTCAGGAAAGGTTATTTGTAGCCCTGCACAGTGAGGAGCCCTTGGGATCTTTCTCACAAGGAGGGATGCGGCTTCTGACTATGCACATATAAAGTCATATAATAATAATAATAACTTTACTATTTATGGAGCATATCCTATGAACCAGGCTCTGTGCTAAGAGCTACAATTACCTCATTTGATCCTCACTACACCTCAGAGTAGGTGCTATTACTCCATTTTACATCAGAGCAAACTAGAGGCAATTGCAGGTGATTTACCAGGGTCCATAGCCAGCAGGCATCTAAAGGCTGCAGTGGGACTCAGTTCTTCCTGACTCTAGGTCTGAGCTCCATGTAAGTGCCTGTAGCGCCTGTTCAGGACAGGTTTCCCTGGAGCTCTGACTTAGTCCTTGCCCTACCCCTTGGCTTGGCTCTCTTCGCTTCCCAGCTGAGGGTCAGAGAACAATAGGGCTTGGGCCAGGGTTCATGGAAACCCTAGGCCTCCATAGAGCCCACCCTGTTTACTGAGGGCTGTACTGAATGAAAAGGACCACCTGGAGCCAAAGAGGAGACCTCAAAGGTCATGAGTCCCATCCCCTCCTGCTCCAGAAGAGGCCCAGGGGAGGTCCAGGAATCTCATCCAATCACAATGATCAGCTGAGATCACCCTGGGGGTAAATGACGGGTGATCAAAGGAACATGTGCTGAGAAGTCCCTCTGGTGGATCAATGTAAACCAAGGCCAAAGCAGAGTTTCCTTCAGGCTCCTGGTCACAGATTCTAATGGCAAAGAGGCCCAGAGGAGGAGTTTAGCCCTCAGGCCTGTGAGAAGGTGCTTAGGGAGCCTGGCTGGGGGGCAATGTGCCTATTCTTGTATATTGTCCCATTGATACACAGTGATCTATGGGTCAGATATGGGCAGTCCTGAGCACTTGGGAATCCCAATTTCCTTCTGTTTTAGGAGCTGTGATCACTGAGGCAGCGCCACAGGCTTAGTGGCCAGGGGATATGAGCTATCCATATGGGTCAGCTCCAGGAGACAGAGGGGCTCAGGGCATTGCCATCCCTAAAGCTCCCAGGGCTCTGTCATCAGGGATGGCACCTGTAGAGTGGTTGCTGTTATATTGATGAGGTGGGCTCCTGATCCAAGGGTTGCTTCCTCCATAGTCACTGCAGGGGAAGCTGAGCCAGTGGCCGGGGGAATGACTTTTCCATCAGGTTTGCAATATAGAGTTGTGGGTTGTCTTTATTAAATGTGAAAGGAGATGGTACCAAGGTGATGGTGGCCAGAACACACAGTCTCTTCTTGGGTCCCTTGTGGCTGCCAGCTTGCCCCCTCAGCTCCACATGTTTCCCTTCTCTTCTGAACTTTATGTCATTTATTTTATGCAAAATATTTATAGATGCAAAGACAACTTTCCACAGCCCCACTTTACAAAGACTTTTCCCAAATCTCCTTAAGTCTACTGCTCTCTGTGTCATTTATCTCCAATTCATCTTGTCTCTATTTTAGCAGACAATTATTTGCAGGGTCTCCCTCATTGAATTGAGTTCCTTGGTAGGGACTATATTTCAGCTTCTTGAATATCCCGTGGCTGAGCCCTAGTCCTGGGACAGAGCAGAGCTCATAAATGCTGGGGGGCTTGACAGCACTCTAGGCTCCCCATAGGACATTTCCCTGACATCTAGCCTAGGTTTGGCTGCTGGTCTGAATTTCCATTTCTGTACAGCTCTGGTCAGATCCCTGACTTCTTGGTTAAGGCAACGCTCAAGTTTCTGAGATGTACACTTCAGGAGTCAGTAGTGGACACGAGGAAGGGGTCTGGGAAGGCTGGGCATTTCTCAGAACTTCCACAGTTCTTATGGGTGTAAGTGATGGCATTAACCTAGACCTTCTGCTCTGAAGGCCTTAGGGGCTAGAGGCCCTCTAGAACCTCCTTCCACTGCACACACCTCAGTCCCTCCTCTCTCATTTCTTCCTTGTTCCTGGAGCTGCCACATTTCTTTTCTGGATGTTCTCAATGGACAACGCCTCCCTCTGATGGGGACAGCTTTTATTACAATCCCTCATCCTGGGGCTTGGGATTGGTTCAAGGAGGTAATAGGACCTACATTCATAGTTAATTCTGAGAGAGAGGAAAACATTCTTCTATACCAAAGGGTCATTCCTTCTAAACACCCAGGTGGGGTGGAAATTCCTTTGACTTACACAATGTGGCGAAAACCCTAGACCTGTGCCCTGCCATTGTAGGAACCAGGATCTTTTCCCTGTAGTACAGTCTCCTTAACCTAAAACCTGGCAGAGTGACTCAGTGGAAGAAGGATCAGGGACATTCACTTCAGACTCTGGGAGGTCAATGTAGTGAACCCTTGTCACCCAGCTCACCCTAAAGTGCGACAAACATTTTGGCTCTTGCTAAATAATATTCACTTTGCTGGGAAGAAGATACAGAAACTCTCTTACTTTGACTATTATTTAGGCTGGGGAGTAGATCAAATATAAATGGCTACTATGCTGGGGGGGAGGACTTTTGTCTGGGAATATCTTCTCTCTCTAATCGTAAAAGGAACTTTATTAATTTCTCTTTGGGGTTCTTTCTAATTCTTCCACTATTCCTTCCCTCTGAGGGTGATTTGGATGGGTGTGCAGGAAGTTTTCCCCTCTCTCTCCCCCTTTAATGGTTGTAGCTACAAGAAAGAGTAGCAAGGAACATGTACCTGCCTGGGCAAGCCCAATTCAGGCCATATTATTCCATATCTTTCCTTTGAAGGTCAGTGAGTCTATTGAAAAGAAAACAGCAGGGGATGTTTGCTTAAAGCATTTTTAACATGAAGATTAAATAAACAAGATTGTGAGGCTAGAAGAAACCATTTATTCCTGTACTCTCTAGTGTTTTTAATAAAAATAGATGTTGTATTTTCCCAAATGATTTCTCTGCATTGACTGAGATAATTGTATGACATATGTTACTTTGGTTTTCAATATAGACAATTATGTTGATAGTTTTCCTTATACTAAGCAAGTTTTTCATATCAGATAAAAATCTCATGTGGACATAATGTATTATGTCTGGTGATAAGCTACGAGAATTTCTTTTCCCATATTTTTAAGTTTTTGCATCAATATTCATTAGGGAATTTGGTCTATTTTTTTTTTTGTATTTTAGCCTTTTTGATTTACACATCAACACATTTTCTATGTCAGAAAAGAAATTTGGTAGTATTACTTCTTCAATCCTTTTTGCAAATAGTTTACATAGTATTAGAATTCATTGTTCTTTAAATGATGAGAATTCACTGGCCCAGGAAATTTTTTTGAGGGGATTGAATTAACTGATTTTCCAATTATCCTTTTTTAAAATGAACCTGTTTAATTATGTAATTTGCTCTTCTGTTAATCAGGACAAGCTATATTTTTCTAAGAATTCATTCATTTCATTTAGATTCATGTCATCTTTATTAGCATAAATCTGGCAAAATTATTCCTAATTTTTACTTAAATTTCTACTTCATTCATGATAACTTCATGCTGTTCATGTTTGATACTAGTAACTTGGTTTCCTTCTTTCCTTTTTCTAATCAAATTAAACAAAATTTTATCTATTTTGTTGTGTTTTTTCATAAAACTCAAATCTCAATTTTATTATAATTCAAGTTTTCTTCCTTTCAATTGTATCAATCTCTAATTTAATTTTCAGAATTTCTACTTTCTATTTAATTGGAAATTTTTAACTTGTTCTTTGTCTAACTTTTTTACTTTCATGCCCAATTCATTGATCTCCTTTTTATGTATTTTATCCCCATGAGCATTTAGAGACATAAAATTTCACCATTTACTGTTTGGCTGCAATTCATAATTATTGGCACGCTCATCTCATTATTGCTATTTTCTTGGAAGAAATTATTTACTGTTTTAATCATCTGTTGTTAGACTACTCTTTATTTATGATTCAATTATTTAGTTTCTAATTAATTTGGGCTCTATTTTTCATGGACATTTATTAGAGGAAATTTTTATTGAATCATGATGTGAAAAGTAAGCATTTTGCATTTCTGTCTTTCTGTATTCAGAGGACCTTATGCTCTAAGAAGTGGTCAGTTTTTGTAGAAGTGCTATGCTCCACTGAGAAAAAGGTCTATTCCTTTCTATCCCCATTCAATTTTCCTTAGAATTCTATCTTATCTAATTTTCTAAAATTCTATTCACCTCCTAAACTTCTTTATTGTTTACTT
>NC_045427.1:33912696-33941100 GCF_902635505.1 Sarcophilus harrisii
TGTGGTTGAATTTATCAAGTACTTACTATTTTGCTATTACTATTTTGTTGCTCCTGGTTCTATTTTCCATATCATTAGTTTCTCCAATGAAATATTTTATATTTTCTTCAAATTTTTCACTTATTTTTAATTTTATTTCATTGATTTTATATGTCTAGTTTGTCATTCATTTTCCATTTGACAAATTCTAAGTTTTAATTAAATTACATTTTTTCTGGCAGTCTTTTCACCTCCTTTTGCATTTGGTAATTTTACTTCAAATAATTTTTTTGTTCCATGGGTTTTTTTCCAATTTTATTTTTAAGGAGTTTTTTTTTTAAATTTGCTCAAATTTATTTTCTTTTTAAATCTTTTTTTAATGGCTTTTTTATATACAACACATATGCATGGATAATTTTCAACACCCTTGCAAAGCCCTATTCCAACTTTTTCCCCTTTCCCTACCCTCTCCCCTAGATGGCGGGTAGTTAATTTAGAGGTATTTAAAATTTTATTAAATACAATATATAAACATATTTATACAATTATCTTATTTTGCTTAAATCGGATATAGAAAGAAGGTAAAAAATAACCGGAGGAAAAACAAAAATCAAACAAACAATAACAGAAAAGGTGGAAATGTTATATTTTGGAATTAACTTTCAAGTGTTTCTTTCTCTGGGTAAAGCTGTTTCTGTTGTGGAAGGGTTGGATCCTCTCATTTTTGAATAGATCCATTAAACATCAGGATTGATCATCCTTAGTATTGTTGTTGAGTGTACAATGATCTCCTGGTTCTGCTCATTTCATTAGCTGGTTCCTGTAAGCCTCCCAGGCTTCTCTTGGAACCTGTTGGTCATTTCTTAAGAACAATAATATACCATAACATACATATCTTATCTTGACCCTCTCATAAAAGCTTTCCTCTCCTTTCCCTATTTTAATAACTCACTTTTAAGATCTTTTTTAATCTTTCTATTGGGAACTACTGAGGCCCTGGCTTTAGGACAAGCACACAATAAGCACTATTTAAATTCTTTGGCTAAAACAAAACCAAATTCCCAATGTTGGACTTCTCAGGCTGCCTAGATGCACCCCTCTCTGGGTTAAGTGCACCTGTGCTTTCCACCAAACCTGTCCTAAAGTGTTCCCAAAAGCTGAAATGTTACATTTCCAAAAGTTTCTGGTTTGGGTTTCTCCAAAATCCAAATCCAGGCCCTTCATCCCAAAAGTATTATTTTAGTTTTTCATTGGGCAAATTTCTTGGAATTTCTCTTTCATCAATTATTTGGAAGATGCTTTTTTCCAGTAAATTTTAAAGGTGGTGTTTTAAATGGGTTGAAATCCAGTCATTTTAGGGAAACCTTCAGGGAATCAAATTCCATTTTTTGAGACAGTACTTTTGGTCGGTCTTCCCAAGGAAAGGAAACCAGGGGTTGTTGGGATTTTATCTATACTGGGCCAAGTCATCTTCTCTGTAATTGGCCAAAATATGGATATCTTTTAAGGGATTTTTTTGTGAATGGTTCAGTAGGAGAAGGTTTTATGGGTTTTCGGAAGGTGGGTGGGAAAGTAAGGGGAACCAATGGATCATTCATATCCTTAAATTATGTTCTGTAGATGTTTTTTATAAAAAAGAATGGTAAAAATCAATGCGTGTTCTTCACAAACCTTGGCTTAAAATTAAAATTTTTTTCAGTCTTCCACCTTCTTGTTCCCTCTGGGTTATGTGGTGCCAGTTGTTCCTGGTTGGGAAGGTTTCCTTTGGGCAACCTTGGTTCCAAGCTGGCTTCCCCCATGCTCAGAAAAATCCCAGTAATTGGGTGATTCTGCATAAATCCAAATTTGGGGCCAAGCTAGCCATGTCTCTTGGTTTCACCAAGATGTTTGGGCAATAAAAGGACTTTAAAATTACAGAAAAAGGGGAAAAAATAGGGGAAAAAATTTTTTGTAGGAAAAAGGGAATCTAAAGGTTGGATCTAGTTTTTTCAGGGCCTTTCCCTGGATGCTAATTTCAGGTCTTGGATCGAAAGGGGTTAAAAATTTAAAGGTCAATCCAATATCCCAATACTTTGTGAAAAAAAATCCAGGGAGGTTCAAAGAAATTTTTTCCTTTAAATTAATTGGTGGAAATGGGATTAAAAATTATCTTTTTTAATGTTGGAACATATCCCGGAAAGGCTTCATTTCTCTTAGGATTAATTGGGAAGACTTCCAAAAAAAAGAAACAGGTTTTCTATAAGAATCCTTAAACCTTTAATGTCATTAATCATTCGGTCAATCCAAGTATTTTAATTATGGGAAGAACTTGGTCATAAATTTGGAATTAGTGATAAAAAGGTGGAATTCTTCTTTTCAGGGAGGTTCTATTAACAGGAGGGAGAAAAGAATACACACTATCTGTATCTACCATGTTTTAAGGTTAATTAAATTGTTTTTTAAAAAGATGTAAACTGGGCTGGAAAAGAATGAGGAAGTATTAATTACAGGTAGCTCTTCAACTTGGTGGTTGCCCAACTTCCTTTAAAATCGGATATTTAATATTAAAGGGCTCCACTGTCTAAACTTACTTCCTTAAGTGGATTAGGTTAAGAAAAAAGTGCCATCACTTTTTGTAAAACAAATAAAAGGAACTTGAATCAAAACCAACAGTGATCAACAAGAATAGATTTGAATCAAACCAATTATGGCAAAGGGATTTCCGTTTGTCATCCAGTAAAGAGATGGGATTTTGCATTCTGGAAGCAGGAAAGGAATTCTGTAAGCTCCCAGTTATTCCTGTGGGAAAAAGAAAGATTTTAATTAAACTTTAAGTCCTTGTTTGTCTCCTGCAGATGCTGGAGCAGTGTAAAGAAGTGCCCAGAGGAAGAATTCCCAATGGCAGAGATCTCTGCCTCCCCAAGATTGTGACCTTTGGACATCAATGAACCTTTCAGGGGAAGGCAGTGACGTTTAGCTGTTTCCTCTCATTCCTCCACGGCCCTGGTTCTATGGATCTTTGTGAAATTCCAAAGATCTCCCCATAGTCAAAACCAATAACAAGGAACCTCAGCTACATGCTCCTCATCTCTCTTTTCTCCCTTCCTCCTCCTTTTTTGTGGGCATCCCACCCTGCTTCCTTCTTTCCCAACAAACAATTTGCAGTTTGTTTTCCGGTGGCCTTTCCTTTCCATTTTGGCCAAAACCATCATAGTGGTTCTGGCTTTCCAGGGTTATTAAAGGGCCAAGGGCAGGATGCGGATATTTCCATCCCTAGTGTGCCCTATTGTATTTGTTCTCATCTGCTCTGGAATTCAAATTGCTTTTCTGTACCATCTGGTTTGGGGACCCATCCCCCTTTCCAGAAACCAGACACATGGAATCAGCCACATCATTTCCACATGTAACAAAGGGGTTCTGACTTTTGCATTTTTGTGTCTTGGGCTACCATGGGCTTTCTGGCCCTGGGAAGGCTTCACCCATGGCCCCTTTCTGGCCGGGAACCTGCCTGTGCCTTCAATGAAGCCAAGTTCTCACTTTCAGCATGCTGGTGTTTTGCAGCGTCTGGATCTCTTTTTCCCCACATATGGGCTCCAAAAAGGGTGGTGATTGTGGGATTCTTCTCCATCTTTGGCCTCCAGTGGGCCCACTGGGCTCATTTTTATTCCCCCTTTTTTGATTCTCCTGACATCATGGCAAAATAACACAAAACAGAACAAAGGTCAAAGGGTTCCAAGGACAAGAATTTTTCTTTTTTTTTTAATTTGATTCTTTTTTGATTCCATATAAACCTATTTTATCTTTATTTTTAAAGCTTTGGCTTACATTCTCCCTTCTTCCTTAAATCCCAGAAAATTGAGATTCCCATTGCAGTTACAAAAACATTTTAAATTGTCATGTTGAAAATTCGCCATCATTCCTTGGATTAAAAAAGGAAGCCTCAAATATATATATAAAAATCTGATTTATCATCAGTTTCATCATAAAGACTTTGAGGTACTTTTTGGATCTTTTATTTGTTCATAAAAAAGCTATTTGCAGGTGAATCCAACTCTACTTTCTTGACTTTGTAAACATTTTCTTTCAGTTTTCCTTATGTTTCATTATATCCTTCCAGATTTTTCTGATCCTATACTTACAGAATCATCAAGGTATTCCATCACAAATACATTCTTCAGCTATTCTGCATTTGATGGGAATTTCCTCAATTTCCAATTCTTTCTCCAAGAACAAATTGGCATCAATAAGTTTTGTATATTTTTCTTTTCTGTTTTTTCTTAATCCCCAGGTTTCAAGCCATGTAGTTTTTAGTTTTAGATGGATGAATTTGCCTAATTTTATGGCCTTTTCAACATATATCATATATTTTAATCAATATCAATTGGGGACTGGCTCATATTTCAAGATATTTCATTCCTTTATCTGTACATTTTAGAAAAGATGACTGTATCAAAGAAAGTTTCTTCAAAAATGTTTTCACAATGGCTATTTCTAACTGAATTTCCCCATATATTCTATTTTGTTTTGTTTTTTCAATTTATCCCTCATCAAAGGGATTTGCTTCTCACCACACTTTTCACAATATTTCCTCTTTTCTCACCCTACCCCCCTGCTTATATTCATTATTCCTCCTTCTATCTTTCAAATTAATAAGGATTTCTATATCTATGTTGGTGTTATTATTTCGTCTTAAAGCCAATTAAGAGTGTTTGTAATATTGATTCCTCTCCTTCCCTCTCTACTAAGTGCTTTATTTGCCTCTTTAATAATGAAAATTTATTAATTTCTTTTCTCCCTTTCCCTTTCTCCCAATACATTCTTCCAATTCTTTAATTTAATGAATTTCTTTCAAAATATTTTTCCATTCATATTTAATTCCCAACTATGCATTCTGTTTATATAACTTTCTCCTTCCCTAACAATTGGAAATTTCTCATGAATTACAAATCATCCTCCAATGTAAGAATGTCCAACAGATAAATCAGAGTTAATTCTTATCATTTCCTTGTCCTGATTAATTGCTTGTCTTCTCCTGGGCTCTGTACATGAAAGTCAAATTTTTTTTCAGTTTCTTTTTTCATAAAATACTTGGAATTCCTCTATTTCCTGGTTCCTCCCTTTTCCTGAAAGGTTTATAATCAGTTTTAGGGGCAAGGTGATTTCCTGGTTGGGATCCTAGCTCCTTTCTTTCTACTAAATTCATATTCCAAATATTACCTTTTAAAAGAAGGGCGACAATATTTTTTATTCATTGTCTTTTCACTATACCTGAATTCTTCCTTTCTAAACTTGCAATATTTTCCCATTTACCTAAAAGCTCTTTATTACCCAATTTCTATTTATTTCCTTCCTGAGTTCTTTAGACAGTGATCAGTCATTCCTTCCATTTCTCTTTTACCCCTCACAAGGGGTCCTCAAAAACTGTGGCTCCAAGGACCAGATTAAGCAGCTGAGGACGATTATCCCCCTCACCCCAGGGCTACAAAGTTTTTTATTTAAAGGCCACAAAAAAAAGTTTTTTTTTTTACGATGGTCCCGGCTCTCCAACAGTCAGGGACAGTGGAACTAGCCCCTATTTAAAAAGTTTGAGGCCCCGAACACCAAAGGTGTTTTGTAATAATTACCTTACCCAGAAGATGTTAGGAAGTCCCTTTTTTAAATGTCTCTTGGATCTTTTTTTCCAGTAAGGATATAATTGTTTTTTCTTTTTGTGTTACATTTTGATTGTTGTATCTGGTTTCTCAAAAGGCATTAAGCTCCCATTTTTTACCTTTTTCTCCTATAAACCTTTCAAATTTGTTTGCTGTCATGGAGAGGCTGGGACTTTGCTGGCGATCATACCACTATTGTGCTCCTATCCCCTAGACCTTTCTTTGGAAAGTTGTCTTAGGTTAGAAAAATGTTCCAGTCCATCTTTTTTCTAGTAATCACTCCTAAAATGTATTTATCACATTTTAAAAATGACTTGGAGGTTTAAGGGTGGGGCCTAGTAAGTTCATTCTTTATTTGGCCTACGGAGCTCCCTTATCCAACATGTTTTTAGGGAACATAGAATAGCATTTCTTTTTCTTTCTTTTTTTTTTTCTTTAATTAAACCTTTTATTTTTAAAAACATCCATGGGGACTTGGCCAAAGATGGCAGCGAGGAGGCACACAGCTATTAAGCTCTCTTTCTCTCAGAATCCCATCTCTTCCACAAGCCTCTGAATTTTGCCCCGCTGAAAAAAAACCCCATAAATAATTTACCAAGAAGACATCCGAAGTTCCCAGGGAAAAGGTCTTTTTTGCTCGAGGGTGGGACGGTTTTAGATAGGGGGCACAAGCTGAGGGCAGCGGCAAGAGGCTCAGGGCAGCTCACAGCCAAGCAGACCTGAGGGGGTTGGGGTGGATCTCAGCCATCTCCAGGGAGAACCATACAGGATTGGATACTTTCCCTGGCAGCAAGTCAGTAGCCAGCAGAAAGCTAAAAACACCGGGGGTGAAAACAACCCCAAACAACTGGAGTTCCTTGGGGCCTGGACACCCCTCCCACAGTTTAAGCCTCAAGTCTCAAAGCTCAGGCGCAGCATGGTCCTTGCTAATTGCCTTGCTGCCCCAGTCTGTGAGGAAGCTTGTAACCACCACCAGCCCCCTCCAAAAAAGTTAGATTCCCATTTTGGGTTTTTTTCTTTTTCTTTTAGTTTGTCTCTGATTCTTCTCGAAAAATGGGCAAAAAAATTAAAAGGACCTTAATGTTGACAGCTTTTATACGGACAGAGGCAGACTGTAAACCCTGAAGGGCTAAAACAATATTATTTCCAGGTGAATCCCACAGGAGGAATAATCTTTCTTAAGCATAGATAGAATCTTGGAAATTAAAAAAGGCTCTCACAAAGAAGGCTAAGAAGAAAAAATGGGAAAAAGGGAGGAAGCTTGGGGTCTGGAAAAGTCACCCCTCATTTAAAGTCAGAATGGATAAAAATAAATCCTTGAAAAATAGGATTAGTAACTGGGAAACAGAAAATAGCTCTCTAAAGAATAAAAATTGGCGAAATGAAAACATTCCATAGAACAAATTGGACAATTAGAAAAAAATAAAAAATAAATAAGAAAATACTTCATTTAAAATCAGAATCGAACAAATGGGTTGCATGACTTGAGGAGACAACAAAAATCAATCAAGGAAAACCAAAAAATCAAACAATGGAAAAAATTGAAATACCTCCTTGGGAAAACAATAGACCTGGAAAAATAGGTCTAGGAGAGACAATCTAAGGAATTTTGGACTCCCAGAAAAATACGATGAAAAAAAGAGCCTGGACACTATTTTCCAGGAAATTATCAAAAGAACTTGAAGTCATAGAAACAGAAGGGTAAAATAGACATTGGAGGATTCATCAATCCCCACTGAAAAGGGATCTAAAATCAAACACCAAAAATAAATGGGCCCAATTCCCCTCAAATGAAGGAAAAAAAATATTCCAACCCGAAAAACCCAATTCAAATATGGGAGCCACAATAAGGATCACCCCAAAGATCAAGCAGCATCCACATTAAAAGATCGAAAGGGCCTGGAATTAAATTTCCAAAGGCTAAGGATCTTGTTATGCAAAAAAATAACACCCAGCTGAATAGGCATCCTTTTCCCAGGGAAGAAGATGGTCATTCAATAAATAATAATTTCACCTATTTTTGGTGAAAAAAACAGAACTTAAAAAGGTTTGATCTACAAATAAGAACTCAAAAGAAAAACCTAAAATTAAAAGAAATCTTAAGGAACTGTATTTCTGCTGTAAGATTTATAAAAAAAAACATTATACCTCTTCTAAAATTAGAGGTAGAAAGGACATTGTAACCAGAAAAAGGGTAAAGGGGGTTACTATATCTCATGAAGAGGCAAAGGAAAAGCTATTATATCTGAGAGAAAAGAATGGGGGATGAATATAGTGGGTATTTACATGCCAAAATTGGCTTTAAAGAAAAATTTTAGACAATTTATTCAATTTTTGGTGAAACCTCCCATCTTAATTGAAAAGTGAGAAAGGAAAATAAAAGGGAAAAGGAAAAATAAGCAGAAGGAATACCCAGAAACTTAAGGAAAAGGAAGTAAAATGAGGGAACTCTAAAGGTAGGAAGGATAACTAAAAAAGTAAAGGGCTTTAAAACAAGTAGGTACTCACAATTTTAATACTAGGAATGAGGAATAAAGAAAAAAGGAAAGAAAAAAGCATAAACAAGGGAGTTAACAAAAGATGGCAAATAATTAAAATTTATTAATTTTAACCATAAATTAACAGGGTAAACTCCCCCCATAAAAAGGAAGCAATTAACAGAAATGGATTAAAAAGAATCTTTAAATATATTTTTAAGAAACACCTAAACGGAGAATACATCAGAAATAAAAATAAAAGGAGCAAAATCTATATATTCAAGTGAAAATCAAAAAAAGTAACCATCCCAATCTCAATCAACAAAAAAAATTAATCTAATTAAAAATAAGGAAAAGGGCACTTATATCTTCCTAAAAAGGTAGCATAGATAATAAACAATATCAAATTAAACATCCTACACCAAGTTTGGCCACCCTATATTCTTAAAAAGAAATTAAAAGGAAAACTGCAAGAAAAACAAATTAAAAAAACTTATACTAGTGGAAATCCCTCAACCTTGCACTCTCAAAATTAAATAAAACCACAAAATAAAAAGAAAAAAAATAAAGAAATTAAATAGAATACTAGAAAAGTTAGATTAGTAAAATCTCGGAAAACTAAATGGAACAGAAAAGGTATACTTTCTTTTCAGCAATTCATGGAACCTATACAAGTAAACCATATATTGGGACCAAAACCTCAAATCAAATGCAGTAAGGCAAGAAAATTAAATCCTTTTCCCAACCATGATCAATAAAAAATTAACACTCAACAAAAAGCCAGGGAAAAGTAAACCCAAAATAAATTGGAAACCAAATAATTCATACAAAAAGAATGATTGGGTAAAACAACCAAATCATAGACATAATTAATACTTCACCCAAAAAACGACAATAATAAGACATCATACAAAATTAAATGGGATACAAAAAAGAATAAAGAAATTTCATATCCCTAAAGGCCTACTTCATAAAATAAAAAGAAAGGTCAACAATTGGGCTTGCAACTAAAAATACTTAAAAAAGAACACAAAACCCCCAGTCAAAACACTAAACTTGAAATTCTAAAAAAAGGAGAAATCAATAAAATTAAAGTAAAAAACTTTTAAATAAAATTTTTAAAAAATAAAATAAAAAAATAAATTTAAAAAGGAAAGAGGAAAATAAATTTTACACAAATGAAAAGGGAACTTCCCACCACTAATGAAAGAAAATTTAATTAAAATTACTTTTCCCAACATATGACAATAAATTCGACAACCCTAAATAAAGGAAAAATAACAAAAAATATACTTCCCAGATTAACAGAAAAATAAATATCTAAACAGTCCCATCTTAGAAAAATAAAACAAACTATTAACCAATTCTTAAAAAAAACCCCAGGAACCAGATGGATTTACATGAATTCTACCAAACATTTAAAAAACAATTAACCCCAATCCATATAAACTTTAAAAAAAAGGGAATTGAAGGTCACCAAACTCCCAACAACACAAACCAATTGCCCAATTCTAAGCCAAGGTAGGGAAAAACAGAAAAAAAATTATAAACCTATCTCCCTAATAAAATCAATAAAATCTTAAAATAAAATTACCAAAAATTACGAAAAATCCATTCCCCAAGGATAAACACAAACCAAAATTTTTACCAAAATGGACAATTCAAAAAAAACTAACCAAAGTAAGCTATATCAACAAAAAACTTAAAAAAACCAAATCAATCTCAAATCCGAAAAAGCATTTGATAAAATCCAACTCCATTCCTAAAAAAACACCGGAAATTAAAGGAAAAATAAGACTTTTTCCAAAACAAATCAAAACATATTTTAAAACCTTAATAAGCATCATATACAGGGAAAAACAGAACCTTTCCCAAGCCCGATGAAAAATTTCCTACTGTCCCATTATTATTCAATAACCTTTAAAACACACCGCCTTGTAAAAGTCGAAAATTAAAAACAATCAAACCAAACAGCAAAACAAACTTTCCTCTTTGCAAATGAAAAGTGGTTCTTAAAACCCCAAAGTTATCTACTAAAAAACCTATTAAAATAACCCATAACTTTAGAAAGAACAGGTTTATAAAATAAATCCCCATAAATCCTCAACATTTTTATATATACCAACAAAATCCAACAACAAGAATATAAGAAAATTCCCCATTCAGAATAACTTTGTCAACAACATAAAATATTTAAATCTATATACCAAAGGAAAGTCAAAATTTATAGCAAAATTACAAAAAACTTTCCACACAAATAAGTCAGACTTAAACAATTGGAAAAAATTTGGTTTGGATAGGTCAAGCAAAATATAATAAAAGGAACAATACTCCCTCAACTAATCTATTTATTTAGTCTATACCAATCAGAACTTTGAAAATAAAAATCTAGAAAAAATAACAAAAAATTCAATGGAATAAAAAAGGTCAAAATCTAAAAAAATTAATGAAAAAAAAAATAAATGAAAGGTAACCTAGCTTTTACCTGATCTAAAATATTATTATAAAACAGCAATCACCCAAAACCTTTTGGTATTGGCTAAAAAATAATTATTGGTCAGTGGAATAGGTTAGGTTTTACAAGACAGAATAATCCCAACTTTGCAATCTAGTATTAAACAAACCCAAAATCCTCACTTTTAAGGAATAAAATTCATTATTTAAAAGCTTCTTTGGGAATAACTGGAAATTAATATAGCAAAATTGGCATTGGAACCCCCCACCAATACAAAATAAAGATAAAAATTCCATAATTTTAGGCTTATAAAAAGAATTATAAATAAATTGGAAAACAAAGGATAATTTATCTTGTTGGAACTTGTTGGAAAGGAAAAAATTTGACTAAAGACTAACTAAAAGGCCATTGTTAATCAAACAAAAAGGAAAATTACATAAATTAAAAACTTCTGTAAACAAAACTAATTAAAAAATTAAAGGGAAGCAACAAACTAGGAAAACATCTTCACAATTAAAGGTTTAAAAGGCTTCCTTTCCAAAATATAAATAACTCTAATTTAAAAGAAACCAAAAGCCATTCTCCAATTGAAAAATGGTCCAAAAATAAAGAACAATTTTCAGAATGAAATTAAGTTACCAACTCATATGAAAATTTTCCAAATCATTAAACCAAAGAAATCAAATTAAAACAACTCTAAATACCCCTACACACCTTCAGGTTGGCTAAGACCAGGAAAAAAAAAATAATTTTTTGGGAAGGGATTGGAAAAACTGGGAACACAATACGTTTATTGGAACAAATCCAACCATTCTAAACAATCTAAATTACCCAAAAATTTATCCAAACTGTCATACCCCTTTAATCCAACCAGTCTCTGCTAAACCTCCCAAGGAATACTAAAAAAGGAAAAAGGGAACCCAATATTGCCAAAATTTTAGCAACCTTGTTGGTGTGCTAAAAACTGGAAAAAAAATAGATCCCATCAAATTGGAAAAATTTGGTTAAGGTAAATTTATATAAATATTTATGGAATTATTATTTTCTGAAAAAACCAGAATAAAACAGAAAACGGAAAATTACAAACCAAATGCAAGTAAAAAACAGAAACAAAATCATTTATATATAACAACAATTAAAATTAATCTAAAATGATTTCTTTGACAAAAAACCAATTAATTTCAATTAATCAATAATGGAAAAACAACTCCACCCAAAAATCACTGGGAAAGAAATTAAAATTTTCATTTTTTTTCTTCCCAATTTTTATTTAAATCCAATTTCTCTTTTCAAAAAAAACTTTTTTGGATCGCCACACATTATATCTTGGAATATACTACAAACATTTCAACATATAAGGAACTTCACCCCATTAAAGGGAAAAAATGGGAAAGGGAAAATCAAACAGAAATCAAGGGAAATATTTGTTAAAAATTACCTAGTATAAGTTTCTGTCAATAAAAATTACTATAAAAAAAAAACATTCATGGAAAAAAAAACTTTATAGAATATATTTAACCCCTTATTTATTGCCTTTAACCAAAACATATATTAATCTCCCATTTGGGAGGGAAGGAGTAAGGAAAAAGTCGGAAAAAAATTTTCAAAAGGGTAATCTGAAAAAATTACCCCTTCAATTATCTTTAAAAAAACCTATTTTAAAATCATTGAAATCCTCCAATAAAAGCCCCAAAAACCTTGTTTCCAATTTCCTCCCCCCTTCCCCCTGTTCCAAATCCCAAAGCCAAACATAAACCTAAAATAAAATGAAATTCAAAATGCATAATTTATATATTACCTATTTTAAAATCCAAATCAAACCAGGAAAAAAGAAAACAAAAAAATACAACAAAGCAAAAAAAAAAAATATTTCTTTTCCCTCAATTCCCCAAACTCTTTTCTATTTATAAACCAAACTTCCCTTTATTTGGTCTAAACATCTCCAAACCCCACTCTACTAAATTAATCATCAAAATCTTTTGTTCCCTGTACAGGTCTCCTGGGCTGCTCCCCACTCAATTTTAAAGTCTCTCCAACCTCTCTAAAATCATCCTGGTATTTTTTAAACCAAAAAAAAATTTCGGTATTTCCAAAACCACCAACAAAAATACCAAAAAATTACCCCTTAAGTACACAACAAACCTTTTTAACAAATTTTCATCCAAAACCTACCAAATTAATTTACAACCGAACTTTAACTAATTTCTTTTAATATTTTCCCAACTTCCAAAAACTTATTCTATTCTTTTTCACTAAGCCAACCTAAAAACTCTAATATTTTAATCTTTAACTCTCTCTCAAATCAACAAAAATACCAAATACCTTTAACTCCCTGTACTCCCTTTTCCACACTTATCCTCTTTAAAGACAACATTACACAAACACTCAACCAAAACGAAAATTCCAAAAAGGCCCCCTTGCCAACCTCATCATTAAAGGAAAATAAACCATTTTCCCGCTTAACCCACAGGTAATGGTAAAATTGATTTTACCATTAAAATCAATAAATTACATATTAAAATCAAAATAAGGGCAAAAACAATCAAATCCAGGGGTTTGATAATTTATCTAAATTAAAAACTATAAAAAAAAAAATTAATAATTACTAAGGAACAATTACAGGAAATTTTAAAAATCTTAGAAAAAATAATGTCCTTGGTTTTCCAAAAAAGGAACAATCCATTGGAAAATGGAAGAACAGAAGGGAAAAATCAATGGGAAATTTTTATGGAAACCAAGGGCCAAGGAAGTATTTCCAATTATTATATTTTATTTAAATATTTTCAAAATTCTCTTCTGCCTCCAGAGGTTCTATTAAGTACTAAGTGGGTAAGGTGGATCTGTCTGCTAGTACCTTGGAGAAATAAACGGACCCAAAACTATAGAATTTTAAATTTAACATAAAAAAAACAATTCACAGAAACCTTAGATCCCCCTTTAGAAACTTCACTTAAAATACAGATCTAAAGGGGCCTAAATTACAAAATGAATCCAAACAGTATTTTCAGGATCAGTGAAAAGCCAAAAAAGGAAAATATCTCTTTAGAAATCAATTACTTTGCCAGTTAGGAAACCCCCAATCCCTAAAATAATCAAGAACAAAATAAGGAGAATTCTCAAGCTTTGACTTTTAGTTACTGAAAGTGTTACATCAAGGCTGCTTAATTATGGTTCCAATGGTCCACCTGTCTATACCCTTTGGAATTCCTCTCATAATTCCTCCTTTAAACTTATATTTCAATCAAAAATCACCTAAAAGGAAAATTATTTAATTTAAACACATTTTTTAAAATATAAACCAATTACAAATAAATAATCCTTACCAAAGGTCAGAAATCACCTTTAAATTCTACCTGGAATAGGAAAATTAATCAATTAAGAAATCCAATTAAGTACAATTAAAACTTAGAACAAAGGGAATGAAAAAGCAGCATGGGTAAAATACTTGGGAAAAAACTGGCAAAAGAATCTTTTATAAAAATCATTTCAAAGGGACATAATAGGACCTTTGCCAAATTTTTCAATCCTTAAAACACCAATTCAGTATTCTCTCAGTAAGGGAAAAAAACCAAATTATAAGACCCCCCTTAAAATCTTATGCGGATTTGAAAAAATACATTTCTGGGGAAAACCAAAAATTCTTTAAAAAATATTTCCAAAATTTTAGGAAGGTTGGAACTTCTTTCAAACTACAAAAAACTCTACTAAATCAAGGGCAAATCATAATCTCAAAATTTTTCCAAAAATCCCATGGATCTATAATTATGGAACAAGGTTAAAAAAATTGTATTACCCAAAAGGTTTTACCCATTTTAATTCCTTAAACCCTTAACTTTTATGCAAAAATGCTGGAAGAAACCGACAATTGGCTTCTGAATGTCCCCTCAGAATAACAAGCAAAAGGAAGAATATCAGAACCTTTCTCTCCTCAGGGAGCCCAACCCAGAATGGTGGGACCTGTTTTTCCCCTTTCCCCTCAAACTGGATCTGAAACCAATCTCTTAAATCCTCTTATTGACAAAGGATGGGAATACAACAACGGAGGAAGTTTCTAATTATATTTCTTATTATCACACTGGATTAATGACAATGTGGGAACAATTTCTCTCCCCACTGAGTCTCAGGTCTTTTCCCAAGGCAATAAGTCTCATATCAGGATGTGGTTAAGGGTCGTTGCTGGGCTTATGGCTATTCCTCAAGTAGTAGATTCTGATTGTTTTAGAAATTGTATTTCTTCTTGCTGCTCCTCACCTTTTTAATAAAAAAGCAGGAAAGTATGGTAATTCTAATAATATCACAAAAAATTTAGAAAAGAATATTAAAATATTTCTCCAAAGTACAGGAAAAAAAGGTTCTAGATCAATCTATAACTCATTCTAAACCCCTTTATAGTTGGAAATAGAAAGGAAAATTCTTTGAAAGGGGTCAGTGGATCAGGAAACTGAAAGTCAGTAACTCACAATGCTTTAAGTTTCCTTAAACACAGAAATCCTAAATCTTTACAAAATTATACATGCTAAATAATTATTGGGAAAGGAGAATAAAGAACAGAATTCAAATCAAGTTCTTAACCTCCCTTATTCATTTAAGGGAGAAAGGTTTCTAAAAAAGGATGAATATTACAAACTTTTCAAAGGTCCTGACCAGAAAGAATATACAAAAACACCAATCCTAGATCAAATGGAAAAGAAAGAACCACCCAAATGGGTTAATCTTAAGGCCTTTAACAAATGAAAAAAACAGAAGCCCCTTTAGGAAAGTTTACAACTAGGCATATAAAACAATCCCTGATAAAATTCCCCCATATTAATACAAAAAATCAGGAAAATGGAAAATTAAAAATTTATTCATATTTAATTGAATGAATCTATGGAGCACCAACCAAATTCCCCTCACCCAATTTATCACCTAGAAACACGGATGGTTCATTGACATCCAAAATTTCTTTACTCTATTCATTTAAGGTTGGAAAGTTGTCTGTATTTTGCATTTTCAACACCTTCCACAAATTTGAAAGGAACCTTATTTAAAAATTTGAATAAAATCTTTCCACAGGGTTATAAAAAACACACCTACTATGTTCAAAAACATGAAAAATTAGAAATTCCCAGAAACCAAATAAAAAGGGCCATTTACATTTGACATGGATGACATCCTATCTCCCATTAGTCAGGATTATTGTACAACAGATACTGAGATACAGCTTCTGCTCTGGGAATTGTCCACAGATCCCAGGTCCAGAGCTGTCCAACATGTCCAGGGAAAGGTTGTCCTGCCTCTGGCATAACAGGGGCCCTTGGGATCTCTCCCACAGGGATGGATGCTAGCTCCTGTCTCTGCTTGGGACGGTCAGTGGTCCAGCCCTGCTGACGCTGGGTCAGTCCCCAGGCACAAGGTGAAGGAAAAAGGCAGCAGAAGGGGCTTGTGCTGGTGAAAGTTGCCCAGCCTAGTGCAGACAGGCACCGGGCCCCTCTGTGATGGACAGAAGGCCAATCTCTCCTAGGTCAGAGTCTCCTAGAATTCCCCAAGGCTGCAGGGGGGCAGCTCTGCTCTGCACAACCTCTGCCCTGTCTGTCATCTGCCCCAGCAGGACTGGGGAGAGGAGCAAGCTCAGGCTCAGGGCTGGGTCTATTAGGTGTTGAGGGTCCAAGGAAAAGGCGCCATTAAATTGTCCAAGGAAAAAGCCTCCCACGGACACCCTTCTCTGCCTTGTTAGCCCCACAAATGCCAGAAACATTTTACTGAACATGAAACCACAGCCAGGTCATTTCTGCAGAGATTTGCACACTGTCAGCGCCTCCTTCCCCTCACATGACTTTGTGCCTGGAGATGACATCACAAACATAGGAAAGGCCTCAGGAGAAAGTCACCCAGGGCCCCAGTACCATTCTTGGGGAACATTTTCAAAAGGCAGAATAACTGTCTCCCTGTGAGCTCCCCCTCCCGTTCCCCCTTACCTGCCCAGGGCCCCCTCTCCAAGGTTGTGGATGCTCTGGATCTCCCCAAGGGGTGCAGTCAGATTCGGGCCCAGCGGAGGGTGAGCAGGGAGCTCCCCTTCCCAGGTATGAGACCATGTGCCCTCCTGGATGGGCAGCTCCCAGCAAGGGGAGGGAAAGACACCCTTACAGCAGGTTCAGGGGGCACAATCCTGATCCTATATCCCTAAGAAAGGTGAATTTTGGGGTTCTCAACATTGTAACAAAGCAGAAAAACTCTGCAGTGGGGCTTTAGGGCAAAGAAATAGTATTTCTAAGTTTATCCCCTTTTCCTCACAAAAATAAAAAAGGAGGATTTCAAAGTTTTGTTGCATGAACTACTTAGAAAGACCGAAATTATGGCTTCTCACATCCAGTGGAGACACTCAGAGGAGAGCCTGCCTCACTGGGGGTCACACATCCTGCTCTAGTCTTACTTTCCCAGAAGCCCCTGGCTGCTTTTCCCCTAAAGGGATTAAGGGCAGCTGTTGGGGGAGGGAAGGGAATCCCAACAGCCAGCCTTCCCTCTGAAAGAATGAATGAAAGAAGCATTTCTTCAGTGCTTCCTGTGGACAGAGAGCTGGGGATCCGGAGAGAAAGGACAGCTCTGCTCTTTGGGGACTCATTATGCTGGGGTCACACCAAAGGGAAGGTTGTCAGCAGCAAGGCAGAGGGAGAGACCCCTGCACCTCAGAGAGAGCCCAAGGTACCCGGGAAGGCCTCCTGCTCCCTAACATTTCCAACAATAAAAGCACTTTTTGTTTGTGAGGTTGAACCACTGGAAAGACTAACGGCTGAGTGTCAAGGACCCTGCTCATCTGCTGGCACCCAGTCCCTGCCTCATTCTCCCCAGGTTTTCTGGGCCCGGGGTCACTTTCTCTGGAAGCACAGCTGTTATAGAGATGTCTGTGCTCAGGTCCTGGCCCATGTCCAGTCCAGCCTGGGAACAGATGGGGATCATGGTGCTACTGGGGCTTTCTCTGGCACTCGCTGTCCCCCTGTTCCCCCTCGGGTCTCAAGCTGCTTCTGCTGGACGGGTTTGAGGGCCCCTTAAGTACCAGAGGGCTGACCTTTACTGGGATATCTGGTCCCTTCCTCCCAGGAGCTCCTTCCCCTCATGGCCTGGGACAGAGAAACTAGAAACAGTACTCCTGGTCTGGGGTCTGGAGGCCTGGGGGACCCGGGGAGTCTGACCCCTACCAGAGCACAGAGCCAGACCACGGGAGGAAAATGAAGGGGAAGCACTTGGTCCCCAAGGAAAGGCCAAATTATGTGTAAAGTGATGGGGACTTGGGGTGAGGGGACAGGACAAGTGGAGGAAGAAGCCAGGCCTTATGTCCAGCTGGGCTGGACCTGAAAGTTGTCCAGGATTCCCCTCACTTTGCAGGGGACAGGCATTAGATGGGGGAGGAGGCTGAAGGGCTTTTCTGAGCAAAGTGACACAACTGGAAATCCCAGCCAGATGCTCTGGTTACAAACTACCGAAGCAGGACCCCGAGGTGACAGGACAGAAGGACAGGACCCCCTATTGTGGGCCTGGGAGCTTCTGGGATATTGGAAGGGGATATAAGCTCCCCCATCTCCCCATAATGAACTGGGACCCTGAGAAAGGGAGCTTCACTGAGTTTAACTTTGTTGGTCCCCTGGTGGGAGGCTCAGCTGCATGTTTTTAACTAAGAAAAATATGAAAGTGCAGTTTAGGCTCAGGGTGGGAGCTCCAGATGCCCCTGGGGAGCCTCTCTGCTCCCTGCTTTCCACCCCCCTGCCAGGGGCTTTTTTTCTATCTTTAGTCTGGAAAACAAACTTTTTACCTGCTTTGGGAAGAGCTTCTCCCCAGGCTGTTGGAGGGGCTGTTTGTTCAGCCTGTCATGTGAGCTTTTGGTAATCCATGGAGCCAGAACTAAGACAGTGAGGGGGATCAGGTCCGGGCTTTCTGGGGGCCCCTGGGGTGGAGTCCAGCCCAAGGACAGCTGCTGACCCAGCCTGCAAGAGTCTGTCTCCAAATGACCTCATCAAAAAGAGAAACATGGCCCTGGTCACCTGGGGTCACCACAGGACAGGAACCAGCCAGGCCAGGCCACAGACAGGGCACACGGGCCCTGCTGCCTCCTCCCACTCCAGAGTCCTTTAGGGGAAACTAAGGGCCCATCTATTCCCTTTCCAGATTGCAGCTTCCCTCGTGGCCTGTCTGGCCAAAATCTTGAGTGATTCAGTTAGAGGGGGAAGTTTGGGGAGAGGAGAAGAAGGCAAAGGAGCA
Source organism: Sarcophilus harrisii (assembly GCF_902635505.1). Lineage (NCBI taxonomy): Eukaryota > Metazoa > Chordata > Mammalia > Dasyuromorphia > Dasyuridae > Sarcophilus > Sarcophilus harrisii. The sequence continues at coordinate 33,931,470 of NC_045427.1, forward strand.
AGTGAACAGAAAAGGGGGAGATGCGGAGGGCCAGGAGGGGTCCAAGGTAGCTGAGGTTCAGAGCAGGGAAGGACCTTCTCAAGGCCACATACAAGCCAAGGATTATACAGTGCTCTGTGTGAAATCATCCCAGAAAAACGTGGGGGAGGGAGGCAGGAGGAGGAGGAGGGATGATGAGGTCTTCCATTAAGAGCCAGAAGGAATCAGGAAGACAGGAAGTCCAAATGCATCATGTCATAGCCAGGGAAACTGAGCCCAAAGATGAGTCAGGATTTGGATCCCAGGTTTCCTAACTCATTGTTCAGAGGACCGGCCAGTCCCCCTCCTGTGGAGCCCAGTGCCAGGGAAGTCCCTCTCCTTGGCAAAGGAAGCAGAACTCTCTCTCTGAGGGACATCTAGCAATGGGGGAATGGGTGTTCCCCCCAAAATTCCCTGGACCTGCAGTGGAGCTCTTTATGCTGTAACTAAAGGAAGGACCCCATGGGTCTCTTGCCTCCACTTTTGGGGCCTTCCCAACTCCATTTTCTAGGCCTTCCTTCCCTTCCCCAGCTACAGCCAACAGGGCCCCAGGCATTGCCTGAGCCCCAGGTCCTGTGGGGCCACCATGTTCTCCCCATCCTGGCTGTTCCATCACAGAAGCCTCTTCTCCCTTTGGTGAGGGGGATGATGGGAATAATTTCCAACAACAGCAGAAACTGGCATTTTCATGGTCCTTGAAGCCCCTGTATGTATATACCCATATTTGTATATGTACGTACTTGTATAAATGCACAAGGACATGTATTCTTACATACATTTTGTTTCCTTTGAGCTCCAGAGGCTTAGCTCAGGAGCCAAGTGCTTCCAGGAGACCTCCTCTGTTCCCCAGGTGTGTTCTCTGTCCTGAATATACAAGGTCCTGGCACATGATATGGGCTTAACAAATGCTTCTGCCATTCCCTCTCTTTTCCTATTTCAATTTTCCTTTTGCTTTGATTTGGTTTTCTTGTTCTGCCATTTTTCAATCAGATCCCACTCTTTCTGACTCCGTTTGGGATGTTCTTGGCAGTAATACTGGAGTATTTTGTCATTCCCTTGTCTAGCTCATTTTAGACACAAGGAACTAAGGCAAACAGTGACTTGGCCGAGATCACAAAGACATTAAATGTCTGAGGCCGGATTTGATCTTAGAAAGATGTTTCCCTGACTCCAGGACCAGGGCTCTCACCACTGCCCCACCCAGCTGCCCCTTCCTTCTTTAGTTCTGTACATGTTATATCTCCCCCAGAGGAATGTAAACCAGGGGGTGAGGGCTGTCCCTTTTACTAGGTGTCTAAGAAATGTGTAATGGGGTGAATCGAAGGCCTCTTCAGCTTTTGGGGGGATGCACAGAAGGAATGTCCTGGCGCCTGGGGCTTGCTCCCCCGTGCTGCAATAGTAACTGCCATGTATAAAGTGCCTCCTATGTGCCAGGTGTATGAGTCATTTACAGATATTACTTCCTTTACTCCTAATGATAAAAATATTAAAAACTACTATTTATGGAGCACATCCTATGAGCCAGGCCCTGTGCTAAGGGCTTCACAATTGCCTCATCTGACCTCACTACACCCTCAGGAAGTAGGTGCTATTGTTACCCCATTTTACTTCAGGGCAAACTGAGGCAATCACAGGGGTTTCCCAGGGTCCCACAGCCAGTAGGTGTATAAGGCTGCAGTGGGACTCGGTTCTTCCTGGCTCCAGGCCTGAGCTCCATGTACTGCCCCACTTAGCTGCCCCTTTGTTCGGGCCAGGTTTCCCTGGAGCTCCGGACTTAGCCCTTTTCCTCCCCCCTTAGTTTGGCTCTCTCTCCCTTCCCAGCTCAGGGATCAGAGAATAATGGACTTTGGGCAGGACCATGGAGAGCTCTGGGCCCCTCCCCAATAGGCCCACCCTGTTCTACCTGAGGCTGTACCAGATCAAGGACCTGGAGCCAGGGAGACCTCAGAGGTCCTGAGTCCCACCCCCTCCTGCTCCAGAAGAGGCCCAAGGAGGGAAATTAGCCTCCAGGCCTGTGAGAAGGTGCTTAGGGTGCCCTGGCAAAGCAGGGGCAATATGGCCTATTCTTGTATATTATTCCCATGGATACAGTGATCTGTGGTTCAGATATGGGCAGTCCTGAGCACTTGGGAATCCCAATTTCCTTCTGTTTTAGGAGTTGTGATCACTGAGGAGGCAGCGCCCTGAAAGCAGTGGCCGGGGATGGTACCCATACAGGACAGCTCCAGGAGGCAGGACCAGGGCTCGGGGCATTGGCATCCCCAAAGCTCTGGGGCTCCCTCATCAGGGATGGCAGGTGCAGAGTGGTTGCTGTCATATTGATGAAGGTGGGCTCCTGATCCAAGGGTTGCTTCCCTCCATAGTCACTGCAGGGGAAGCTGAGCCAGTGGCCGGGGGGAACCAAACTTTTACCATCAGAGTTTGCAATATAGAGTTGTGGGTTGTCTTTATTAAATGTGAAAGGAGATGGTACCAAGGTGATGGTGTCCAGGGGGTGACTTACACAGTCTCTCCTTGGGTCCCTTGTGACCCCAGCTTGCCCCTCAGCTCCACATGTTCCCTTCTCTTCTGGTTTATGTCATTTATTTTGTGCAAAATGTTTACAAGTGCAAACACAACTTCCACACTTTTACAAGTGGCTTTTCCCAATTCTCCCTAAGTCTACTGCTCTCTCTGTCATTTATCTCCAATTTATCTTGGCTCTATTTTGCTTGAACAATTATTTGCAGGGAGTCTGTTCCACTGAATTGAGTTCTTGAGAGTAGGGACCATATTTTGGCTTCTTGAATGTCCCCATGGCTTAGCTTAGTCCCGGCCCAGAGCGGAGCTTCATAAATGCTGGGGGGCTTGACAACTGCTCTGAGCTCCCAGCAGGACATTTCCTGACATCTAGCCTAGGTTTGGCTGCTGGTCTGAATTTCCATTTCTGTCCAGCTCTGGTCAGGTCCTGACTTCTTGGTTAAGGCAAGGCTCCAGTTTCTGAAGATGTTCACTTCCACAGGGTCACAGATGGACACATGGAAGGGGGGTGGGGAAGGAGCAGACATTTTCTCAGAACTTCCCATGGTTCTTGTGGGTATAAGTGATGGCATTAACCTGAGCCTTCTGCTCTGAGAGGCCTTAGGGCTGAGGGCCCTCCTGGAGACCTCCCTTCCTGCACACACCTCAGTCCCTCCTTCTCTTTCTCCTTTCCCTCCTTGTTCCTGGGCTGCCCATGTTCTTTTCTGGATGTTCTGTATGGGACAACCCCTCCCTCTGATCTGGGGACAGCTCTTTATTACAATCCCTCATCCTGGGGCTTGGATTGGTTCAAGGAGGTGTGAGGGCCTTATTCATAGTTAATTCTGATAGAAGGAAAAATGTTCTTCTATAACAAAGGTCATTCCTTCTAAATGCAGGAGGGGTGGGAGATTCCTTTGGCTTACACAATGTGGGAGGAAGATCTTGAACCTGTGCCCTGCCATTGTAGGAACCAGGATCTTTTCCCTGTAGTACAGTCTCCTTAACCTAAAACCTGGCAAAGTGACTCAGTGGAAGAAGGATCAGGGACATTCACTTCAGACTCTGGGAGGGTCAATGTAGGGACCCCCTTGTCACCCGGCTCACCCACAAAGTGGGACAAACATTTTGGCTCTTTGCTGAATAATGTTCACTTTGCTGGGAGGATACAGAAACTCTTGCTTTGTCCTGGTATTTGGGCTGGGGTAGATCAAATATAAATGGCTACTGTGCTAGGGGGGAGGACTTGTCTAGGAATATCTCCTCTCCCTCATCTATGACAAGGAGCTTCCTGTCCAGCTCTCTCTTTGAGGTCCTTTCTCTCAGCGTGAATTCTCTTCCACTATTCCTTCCCTCTGAGGGTGATTTGGATGGGTGTGCGGGGGATTTCTTACCTCTCTCCCCCTTCAATGGAATTTGTAGCCACAAGAAAGAAGAATGGGGACATGTACCTGCCTGGGCAAGCCCAATTCCAGGCCATATTATTCCACATCTTTCCTTTGAAGTGTCAGTGATTCTATTGAAAGAAAACAGCAGGGGATGTTTGCAAAGCATTTTTTCACATGAAGATTAAATAAACAAGATTGCGAGGCTCCTTTCTGAATTTTTCTGAAGTGTTTAAAATCACATACACACACTATTTCTCATTTCCACACTACTCATATTAGGACTCTCAAACTTAACAAAGGCCACAAGGTCATTTTGTTTAAGCTAATGAACACTTGACTCTTTGTTACCCACCCTCCTCCCACTCTACACAAATTTTAGTTCAATAAAATAAAGTGTTAACTTTGTGAAAGAAAGAAAGTATCAGTGATCAAAAATCCTAAGGGGAAAGGAAGTTTCCACTCTTGTGAGTGAAGAGTAATTTAGAGCAGGTGACAACTCTCAGTAGGAGGTGATTTCATTGAGGCATATGGGTTCTGGGATGACAACTCTGATCATTCTAGATCATTTGGGAGCTGAAGAATAAATCTGAATCAAAACCATTCTTTGGTTGACCTGGAGAGCTGGAATTCCCATCACTGGGCCCAGAGACCTGGGCCAATGGAAACGTCTGCTTTCCAGTTCTGTCATGTTGTTCTGCTCCAGGAAAAATGATGGGCACTTATTAGATGCATCACAAATGCCTGCTTCTGAGCCCTTGCCTCTTAGGCCTTCTCTGTGGTGAATTTAGTTTTTAAATAAACAGCTGTCCTACTGTCAATATCCCTGTGTATCTTCAGTTCCCTTTTCTAGCCAAAATAATAGTTGTCTCTTCAGTGTTCTGAATGAAGTACAATGGACCACATGAACATGAAAGTTCAATTACACTTTGTCTTTACTAAAAATTCGTCCAAATATCAACAGCTAAAAGTGGATCCTGAGGAGGGTCAAAGTAAAAAGAAACAAAGTTTTGTGGAATTCTCTGCCAGAGTGGGAGGGCTCACTGAAGTCTCTTTCCCCAAAGGGCTCACAGCTTGATCCCAGGTTAATCCAGCTGGAAACGAAGTCTTTAAAAACCACTGGTCTCTACTGTGAGGGATGTAGAAGACCCTTACCCCAAATGACTACTCAGAGATCACTCAGTAGAAAGCAGAAAAGTTATTTGTTAATAAATTCTCATGAGAATGAGCAATTCCGGAGGGAAAGAGAGAAAGCCCGGGGTAGAAGGGCTGAAGATTTAGGAAAGATATACAGTTTTTATACATTTGATTACAAAGGATTACATCATAGGTTGGGAGCATTGAGAAATAGGAGCCCTCTCCCCTAACTGACTGTTAAACATCGGTGCCAAAGGCAGATTAGAAGGGAATGCAGCAGTCTTATAGTGCAAAGATTAGAACATAGTTATGTTCCCTTTTATATGCTAAAGTGCAATAAATTAGTACAACAGCTAGAAAAATTACTCCTAGTCTCTTCTAGGATTAAAGAATCCTGTTTCCCTGATTCCTAGAGGAATCATCAGTCAGACCTTCAAACTTCAGATTATTGAGTTGACGGCATTTAATAATCTAAATATTGATAACATTGAACAACAATAAATGTCATCATTTCTGGTTAAGTAAATATATCTAAAGTTTTAAGTAAATATTGGCTTGCATACACTGTACTTATGCAGGTCATAGAAACATAGAAATAATAAAAATAGAGAAAAAGAATTCATACATTCCTATAAGTTCTTAACCTTATCTCTCTCTATTTCCCACACTACCATAGCTTCTTTATTCACAAAATGTCCAAGGAAATGTTCTAGTGTTTGTGGCTTAGGGTGTATGTGTGTGTGTGGGGGGGTGGGTGGGTGGGTGTGTGGGTGGGTGTTAAATGAAGCCTCCCTAATTCCACCATATCCTCTGTCAGGAGCACTTTGAGAAGACCCTACACAGGAGTCATAATGAAGCTTTTTTTTACCCTGAGATTTACCCCAATGTGGAAACAATAGGCCCGTGAGAGAAGCCTGACCTCCCCATTTGGAGGAGCAAGTTCCCTCAAGATAAATTTAGGTCTGTACTGTTCTGGATGTAGAGACTCTTGAGGGAGGAACTTGTAGTACTTACAGATGGCTAGGGGCCACTGGAACTCCATCCTTGGAACTACCATGCTGGGTAGTAAGGCTCCAGAGATTTCAATCTAGGAATATAGAGTAGAAGGAGGGAGATGGGGCTACTGTGCCATGAAGTGGAGGCCAGGAACTTACAGAGATCCGGAGTGGATCTTCCATTGGAAGGGTCTCAGATTGGACAGGGACAGTTAGGTGACAGGAGGCAAGTTCAAATCTAGCCTCTGACACTTATTGGAATCACTTTGTGACCCTAGGCAAGTCCTTCACCTTGTTTGCTTCAGTTACTTCATCAATCAAAGGAGTTGGAAGGGGAGCTGCAAAGCCCTCTAGGAAAACCTCAAAATGGGGTCACTGAAGATTAGACATGACTAAAATGACTGAACCTTGCCTGGCCCATTTCTAGATCTAGAGAAGGAAGGGACCAAACTAGCATCATAAGGTCTCTGAACTCCCTGCAGATCTGGCTATATGATCCTTTGACTTCTTTTTGGTAATCAGGTTGGTAAGATGGTTTGGGATCCAGTAGGCAAAGACATATATACCAAAGTATTTTTTGTTTGATTCTCTTCATTTTTCACCCACAGCTCTGACTGGTTTACACTGCCAGGAGCAGCATCCCTTCCCCCAGGACTAAATGGATCTCTTGAACTGGAATCACTGAGCAAAGTGGCTCCATCTCATCCACCGGGTATCTCTCCCTCAGACTGGAGGGCTGAAGGGTGGAGTCATAAACTCTGGTACAAAGGGTTTGTGACTGCAAGAACAAAACCTGTGAACTTCTCTAAGGGCAGTGGTTAGTAGTAGGAAGGGAATTAGCTTTTGGATAAAATCTCAGGATTGTTCTGCTTTGAATTGTATAAAGGTAGACATGTCATTCTAATCTCCTGGGAGTCAGTTCCTCATCTGTAAAAAGTAAAGATTTCTTGAAAGATTTCATCCAAATGTCTCTGGGATTTCAGAAGTTTTTGCTCCCATCACCGAAAGTGCAAAAGTGTACCTGTAGATCTTGTGATTTTAACCTTCTCAGGTGGGGAATGTGATGAGTCTGCAAGTGTCTTTGTTCTAGTTGTTGGATAGTGGAAATCTGTCATCAAAATCCTGGACTAAAAAACCTCTGAGGTTCATTTCATCTTGAATCAGATGGATATTATAATCCTACATAAAGAGTAAGACCCACGAGGAGAGGAAAACTATGAGCCCTACACTTTCTATAATGACTCTTCAAAATGGATTGCATTGTGCCCTGAGCATGAGACCTGGCTCACATGGACCCTGGTGCAGTGAACTGGATTAGCACCATAGCTAACCAATTTACAGTCTTTTTGGGAAATTGTCATGTCTGAAGGATTTCATAAATCTTGTGAAGCATAATATAATATTCCATGAAGTTTCTTCATCACAGGTTCAATCAATCACATTGATTGAAGTCAGGTCACAAAAGCTTTGTTTTCCTACAAAAGGCACTTCTGGGATATAGCCTGACTTTGAACAAGGGAAAGAGAGGTCAAAATATTATTTTGCACTTATGATTTTTCCCTAGATGCAGGGACTCAGCTGGAGATGCCTCGGGCAGTCTGGTCCCCGGAATTCTTCTGAGATTGAGACTTCTCTGTGGAAAATGGAATAAGAGGATTGGACCCCATAATTATCTAAAAATAAATGTACCAGGAGACAGAAAGAAAATATATAATGGTCACTAATCTTGCACCATTGTCCTTGTCTTGCATATGGACCTGACTAATGTCCCACTGTTTCCTCCAGTGTGATCCATAGATCAGAACCCGGGCTTCTGTAGATAGACAGGTCATGTCTAGCACTGAAAAGTTTCTCATCTGTCCCTGACTCAAGCAGCTGACTTGGCTGTAGCATGAGCAGTTGTTCGATTTCCTCAGCGTTAAAACTTTGGTTACTGTTCAGGGGGATGTGGCCCTGTATTGTGAGAAGCATTTCTCACCTCATTTCTTCCCTTGCTGTGTCTCTGTTGCTGCAGCTTCCAGGTTCTGGGCAGCTTTGCGACAAAGAAAATCAACCGCTGCGTCACATCAGTGGAGATGTGGAGATTGGCTTCTTTTTACCCATGAACTCACCTGAAGTGAGCAATGTAACAGGAGCAGACCGGTTTCAGAGTCCTCCTAACAAGGCTTGTAGGGCTTATAGGTAAGTGTCTATCTGCCTGTGCTCATTTCCACTGCGATGATGCAAGCAAAGTCCTCATTGTTCAGTATGAGCCGGGATGCTCTCCCCTCTCCCTGTCTCTTACTGTTTGTATCTTCTTGTCAGCTTTCATTGTATCTCCTTAATTTCAGATCTGAAGAAAGAAAACCTCTCTCTCCTCCTTTCCCTTCCCATTACCCATCAAACGGGCCATACTCAGTCCCTACTAGGCTCAGCCTTTTATCCCCCTTCCTTCCTGGCCATCCTGACTTCATGTAAATATTAATGGCCTGAAGTAGCAAAAGTACTTGGGCCCCTGCTGCCTTTCTCTCCTCGGACAGAGTTCTTGCTGAGTGTACAGATCCTGAGCAAGGGAAAATCTGCCCCATTCACAGGAAGAAAAGCTGTGTCTCCTCTCTAGCTTTGGCTATCTGACAACAAGAGAGCATCCCTTTTTAGGAACTCTCTTTGCCAAACCCTCCTTTACATAGCGGGATCTCAGTATGTAGCAATGCAACACTTATATATAGCTTTTTGTAAGTCTGCGGTGTAGTAAAAAAATTTAGATTCCTTCACTGATTTATGGATCTTTTTCCTCTATCACATCAGAGGAGAAGCTGATCAGCTATTTACTCTGTCTTCTACTTGTTGAAGACAGACCATGAGTTTCACTGAATGGTTCTTTGGCAGATAAGAGTTCTTGTTTGAACCTTGTTGTAGCCTTATGTCATTATTTAATCCCTCTGGATTCTTTTTTCATTTATACCTTACTTTGTACTTACAAATAAATGTTCTCTATGAATCAATATTCATAAATTTTCAATATTTTATGACAATTGAGTATATTTTGTCTAAGAAACTAGACCATTAAATGATATTAATTATTAGTTATCCTTTAATGCTTTAGTATGCTTCTTTTTATTCTATTTGTTCAGCATCTAGGAAAAGTGGGAAGTTTGACCTAGAAGGAGAAGAAATGTCAAAACCCACTGGTGAAACATTTAATAAAAATCCTGTTCTAAATCAAATATTCTTTTAAGTTTTATGAATTATTTGATTTTTACCTTGAGAACTTCACCCTAGGGAGAAGGCAAGAACTCTAAATTTTCTGCACCAATGATAATTTGATTGAAATAGAATATAAGTGAATATAATGTCGTGCTAACCTTTTCCATCCATTAAAACAAGCCCAGAGAACAAAATTTGGTCAATTTTTAAACATTGCCTAGAATAATAGAGATATATTTCTTTCCAATTGGGCTCCTGGTTGAAGATCTGCTACTGAATCAAAATCTTGGACTTGACATCACTTCTCAGGTCCTGAGAAAAAAGGAAAAAGTGAATAGAGAGAAAAGCTGAACAATGAACTTCTTTTAGAGGAGATATTAGATAAGACCTGAGCAAAATATTGGTGGCCTG